>NW_015176498.1:308103-354813 GCF_001447785.1 Gekko japonicus | reverse complement strand
AATCCTGTTTTTTGAGAATTGAGTAGACGCGGGGAAAATCACACGAAGCTGCGGGGCAAAATGCGGCCACGCAGCAGCTTGTGTGAAATTGACACGTACCATCGGGGCAAAAGGGAGGAGTGAGCGCAGAGCAGCGCTTGTGGGAAATAACCCAAATAGTATCCAAGCTTCCCCAATGGTTTTGACCCTTTTTACTTTTACTTTCCGTTTCCTCCTCTCCTCCCCTGGTAGGTTCTGTGACCTTCTGCTCCACAACACAATCATTGAGAGGGTCTAGAAACTCAATTTCTTTCTCCCGACTTGAACACATATTGATCCAATCAATGTGTGGGTAATTCGAATCACCTATTAAAAAGGTAAAGGTAAAGGTTCCCTTGCTCGAAAGCCAGTTGAGTCCAACTCTAGGGTTGCGGTGCTCATCTCCGTTTCAAAGCCAAAGAGCCAGCGCTGTCTGAAGACATTCCCGTGGTCATGTGGCCGACATGACTAAACACCAAGGCGCACGGAATGCTGTTACCTTCCCACTGAAGTCGTACCTATTTATCTACTTGCAATTTCTTGCTTTCGAACTGCTAGGTTGGCAGGAGCTGGAACTAGAGACGGGAACTCACTCCGTCATGCGGCAACTCGGGTCTTGAACTGCTTAACTACTGACCTTCCACAGCCTGCAGTTCAGCGTCTTAACCACTTGAGCCACCGCAGCTCCTATTATCGTAATCACCTATTACGACACAGTTATTTAGTCTAGCCGCTGTCTTTAACTCATTCATCATTTTATGATCCTCCTCTATCTTTTGATCTGGTGGGCGATAACAAACTCCCAGTGTTAAGCTTCCTTTTGGACCCACTATTTCGACCCATAGCATTTCCATTACCATTGTTACCATTTTCTTCTGTTAGTTGGTCTTTGTCCCAAACAAGAGAGGCCAGTTCGCATGCCAGCAAGTTATGTTACTTGGGTGTTCCATGAACATGTTTCAAGGCTTCGTTTCCATACCTCTGGGGAGAAAACTGAACTTTCCGCATTTGCCTGCCATCCTGGATTTTCTCAGTGTTCAAGTCAAGGTGATTTATGTCCAGGGCAAAACAGCATCCAAATAAACTGGGGCAACAGTAGGCTGAAACCAAGCTGACCACTAAAGGGAGGTAAAGTAATGCAGAACAGGAAAAAAAACCCCCAGAATAAAAAGAAGGTTGAATTCAGTTTTAATGAGAACAGGGGGAGGGGGGGGAATCCGGTTTTAAAAGGTTCGAATTCAATTTTCGTGCAGAATTGCTTGGAGACTCTGCAGTGAACATGGATTAAAAGGAGGGTGCAGAAAGGGCCAAAGTTTGAGTCCAGTGGCATCTTTAAGACTGACAAAATTTAGTTTGGAGTATAAACTTCTGTATAACTTTTGAGTATAAACCTCAGATATGCAGACGATACCACTCTAATGGCAGAAAGTGAAGAGGACGTAAATACCCTCTTATTCAGGGTAAAAGAGGAGAGCGCAAAAGTGGGCTTGAAGCGCAACATCAAAAAAACTAAGATTGTGACATCCGGCCCCATCACTCCTTGGCAAATAGAAGGGGAAGTAGTGGAAGTAGTGACAGACTTCACGTTCCTGGGATCCCAGATCACCACAGACTGTGACAGCAGCCATGAAATTAAAAGACGCCTGCTCCTTGGGAGGAAAGCGATGGCGAACCTAAACAGCATGATAAAAAGTAGAGACATCACCCTGCCAACAAAAGTCCGCATGGTCAAAGCAGTGGTATTCCCAGTAGTCATGTATGGCTGTGAGAGTTGGACTATAAGGAAGGCCGAGCGCCGAAGAATAGATTCTTTTGAACTATGGTGCTGGAGAAGACTCGAGAGCCCCTGGGAATGCAAGGAGGCCAAATCAGTCAATCCTAAAAGAAATCAACCCTGACTGTTCCCTGGAAGGCCAGATAATGAAACTGAAGCTCAAATACTTTGGCCACCAAATGAGAAGGGAGCACTCACTGGAGAAGACCCTGATGCTGGGAAAGACTGAAGGTCAAAGAAGACGGGGACGGCAAAGGATGAGATGGTTGGACAGTGTCATCGACACAACGAACATGAAATTGAGCCAACTTCAGAGGACAGCGGAAGACCGGAAGGCCTGGCGTTATCTGGTCCATGGGGTCGCAAAGAGTCGGACTCGACTGTACAACTGAACAACAACATAACCTTTTGTGTGCATGCACACTTCTTCAGATAATTCTGGGTATAAGTATAAAGCTTATACCCAGAATTATCTGAAAAGGTACACGTGCACATAAACGCTTATCCCCAGATTAATCTGAAGAAGTGTGCATGCACATGAAAGCTTATACTGAGAATTATCTGAAGAACTGTACACATGCACACAAATGTTTATACGCATAACTAAACTCTGTGGGTCTCAGACGTGCCTGGCTGGACCCAAACTTTGGTCTGCTGCTTCTGACCATCTCTGGCTACCCACCTGAATCTATCTTCTGGGGAGAAAAGTTACAGATACTGCTTACAGTCTCATTTTTTCTCCATTAAGGAGTCAGTAAATGATTTGCATTCCTTAATGAGCTTTAATTTCCAGTTGTTTCGTAATTGATAGTGTTGGTTCTAGTGGGATCATCATGAAACTAAGCCTGCTTTAAAACACACGGTAAGTACAATAGCTGAATGTTGACTTCCAAGGGAGACAGGGCACTCCTTGATAGAAAGGGCAGGTGGAAAGAAAACCCGGCTATGAGAGTCAAAGCTAACAGAGAATCAATCACACTGTTAGGGTTAAAACTTAGCATTCATGCCTTGGAATGTAGTTATTTGCAAAGGAGGAAAATGATATTTTCATGCATATTTGCACAAGCTACGTTATTAGGAAATGGGGGAAACGTTTGGTGATAGAAGGTAAAACGATGCTGGTTTTTAGGTATTTAGCTGGATAAATACTTCACACAATTTATCTTGTCTTGAATTGTTTGGTTTTCTCTATGCCCACACCATGTTTTTAATTATTGTTTTATTTTACTGATATTTTTTCCTTCCCGCCTTCCAGCTAAATTAGGATTCCGAAGAATTAAAAAAACCCTGTACATTGCATTAAAAATTAGGATCAAAGTACTTTTGGGGGATGGAACTCTTGTCCGGAGGGGGGTCCAGGTATGATGGAGAGGACTTTGTTCCTTTTAGGTCTGTGGCAGCTTGGAGAAAAGCCTCTTATTTCGGTGTTAAGTCACTGCCCATATATAATTTGCAGCATGGTGCTGGGTGCCATTGGAAGCACTTTAAAAAAAGCCTCCATGCAATGGATTTTTATACGTTATCCAGGCTAAAAAAGGTTTGGTGCTCCTAGCCAATAGGGTTGCTAGGTCCCCCATGGCCACCGGCGGGAGGTGTGGGATAGGGTTGCCAGATCCAGGTTGGGAAACTCCTGGAGATTTGGGAATGGAGCCTGGAGAGAGCAGTGGGGTAGAATGCCATTCCAGTCCACCCTCCAAAGCACCCATTTTCTCCAGGGGAACTGATCTCTGTAGCCTGGAGATGGCTGGGAAAGACTGAAGGTCAAAGAAGACGGGGACGGCAAAGGATGAGATGGTTGGACAGTGTCATCGACACAACGAACATGAAATTGAGCCAACTTCAGAGGACAGCGGAAGACCGGAAGGCCTGGCGTTATCTGGTCCATGGGGTCGCAAAGAGTCGGACTCGACTGTACAACTGAACAACAACATAACCTTTTGTGTGCATGCACACTTCTTCAGATAATTCTGGGTATAAGTATAAAGCTTATATCCATAATTATCTGAAAAGGTACACGTGCACACGAATGCTTATCCCCAGATTAATCTGAAGAAGTGTGCATGCACATGAAAGCTTATACTGAGAATTATCTGAAGAACTGTACACATGCACACAAATGTTTATACGCATAACTAAACTCTGTGGGTCTCAGACGTGCCTGGCTGGACCCAAACTTTGGTCTGCTGCTTCTGACCATCTCTGGCTACCCACCTGGATCTATCTTCTGGGGAGAAAAGTTACAGATACTGCTTACAGTCTCATTTTTTCTCCATTAAGGAGTCAGTAAATGATTTGCATTCCTTAATGAGCTTTAATTTCCAGTTGTTTCGTAATTGATAGTGTTGGTTCTAGTGGGATCATCATGAAACTAAGCCTGCTTTAAAACACACGGTAAGTACAATAGCTGAATGTTGACTTCCAAGGGAGACAGGGCACTCCTTGATAGAAAGGGCAGGTGGAAAGAAAACCCGGCTATGAGAGTCAAAGCTAACAGAGAATCAATCACACTGTTAGGGTTAAAATTCAGCATTCATGCCTTGGAATGTAGTTATTTGCAAAGGAGGAAAATGATATTTTCATGCATATTTGCACAAGCTACGTTATTAGGAAATGGGGGAAACGTTTGGTGATAGAAGGTAAAACGATGCTGGTTTTTAGGTATTTAGCTGGATAAATACTTCACACAATTTATCTTGTCTTGAATTGTTTGGTTTTCTCTATGCCCACACCATGTTTTTAATTATTGTTTTATTTTACTGATATTTTTTCCTTCCCGCCTTCCAGCTAAATTAGGATTCCGAAGAATTAAAAAAACCCTGTACATTGCATTAAAAATTAGGATCAAAGTACTTTTGGGAGATGGAACTCTTGTCCGGAGGGGGATCCAGGCATGGTGGAGAGGAGAATTGCTTGTAGAAAAGCCTCTTATTCTGGTGTTAAGTCACTGCCCATATATAATTTGCAGCATGGTGCTGGGTGCCATTGGAAGCACTTTAAAAAAAGCCTCCATGCAATGGATTTTTATACGTTATCCAGCCTAAAAAAGGTTCGGTGCTCCTAGCCAATAGGGTTGCTCGGTCCCCCATGGCCACCGGTGGGGTGTGTGGGATAGGGTTACATAAGAACATAAGAGATGCCAATATTGGAGCAGGCCAAAGGCCCATCCAGTCCAACACTCTGTATCACACAGTGGCCAGAAATACCAGGTGCCATCAGGAGGTATAGCAGTGGGGCCAGGACCTTAGAAGCCCTCCCACTTTTGACCCCCCCCCCAAGCACCAAGAAGACAGAGCATCACTTGCCCCAGAGCCCCTATCTATACCTTGTGGTTAAAAGGCACTGATGGACCTCTGCTCCATATGCTTATCTAATTCCCTTTTGAAGCCGTCCATGCTTGTAGCCGCCACCACTTCCTGTGGCAGTGAATTCCATGTGTTAATCACACTATTTGCCAGATAGATCTGGGTTGCCAGATCCAGGTTGGGAAACTCCTGGAGATTTGGGAATGGAGCCTGGAGAGAGCAGTGGGGTAGAATGCCATTCAGTCCCCCCTCCAAAGCACCCATTCTTCTCCAGGGGAACTGATCTCTGTAGCCTGGAGATGAGCTGCAATCCCAGGGGATACCCAGGTCCCAACTAGCGACTGACATCCCTACTAGCCAATAACCTAAGCTGGAATCAGAATCCAAAGGGGGGACGACAAATAATGCAAATATCTATGGAGAAGCATTTCATTTTGAGTAAAACCTCAGCTTGGGCTGTAAGCAGGTAACGCTGCTCCAGACTGCATGATCAGGGGCCACAGGACCAAGGTCGAAGACATCAGGAGGTACCGCACAAAAGCATTCTGAAACGGAGTTGTTTACTGCCCATGTATTCTTCAGAGGGGACACATGGGGGCAGGAACTGGGCAATCCGGAGACAGATACAAGAAGTAGCTGGCTAGGCCAAGCCCAGCAGTTGCCTAGGCTATTTCTAAAAGGATTTATAGCTGAAATCAGCTCAGGGAGGACCAACAGGTTGTCTGGAGGTGGCACTATGCTGGAAAAGATAACAGTAGCAGTATGCATGAACAAGATCTTGGCGTGTGGGTGGACCGTAAGTTAAATATGAGCAGCCAGTGCGATGCAGTGACAAAAAAAAGCTAATGCGATCTTGAGGGGTATCAACAGAGGCATAACAGCCAAATCGCCAGATCTCGTAGTCCCACTGTACACTGCATCGCTCAGGCCGCACCTGGAGTACTGTGTGCCGTTCTGGAGGCCTCACTTCAAAAAGGATGTGGACAGAATGGATCGGATGCAGAGGAGAGCGACAAAGATGATCAGAGACCTGGAGACCACGACCCTATGGAGAAAGGATGAGGAACTTGGGAACATTTAGTCTGGAGGAGAGGAGGCTGGGGGGGGGGATGACATGATTGCTCTCTTCAAGTATCTGAAGGGCTGTCACTTAGAGGAGGGCAGGGAGCTGTTCCTCTTGGCAGCAGAGGACAGGACTCGCAATAACCGATTTAAACTAAGGGCAAGAAGGTACCAGGTGGATATTAGGAAAACCTTTTTACAGTCAGAGTTGTTCAACAGTGGAATCAGCTGCCTAGGGAGGTGGTGAGCTCCCCCTCACTGGCAGTCTTCAAGCAGCGGCTGGACAAACACTTGTCAGGGATACTCTAGGCTGATCCTGCATTGGGCAGGGGGTTGGACTAGATGGCCTGTTTGACCCCTTCCAACTCTGTGATTCTATGACTCTATTATTCTACCTCTCAAGCCTTCTCTACTTGTAGTGTTATCAAGTCCCAACAAGTCCAGACATGTCCAGGGACAACCGTGAGCATCGCTCCTAGAGACAATGGACTATGAGGATCCTAGCCGCTCCAATCAGGGGGCTAGCTTCCTGGCCGAGAAGCCGATGGAACTCTTGGCCACTGTAAATAACCTATTGGGAAGTGTGTGTGTGTGTGTTTTGGGTGGCGGTTTCTGGGGGAATATAAGCCGGCCTGCGAGCCGGCCAAAGTGTCTTGTTCCTGACTGAATAAAGTACGCTTTGCTGAAATCACTCTCCGTCTGCGTACTTTTCACTACTGTACACCTTGAGAGGTCACCACGACAGGCTCCCATGTGTGAATCAGAAGGTTCTCAGTTCATGTCCCAGATGCCTCTGATAGCGTGTTTTTTTGGGGGGGGGGGGAGTGGAAACGCTAAACATGCACTAATTATTAGGATTCTGAGAACAAGTCTCACAAACTCTCATAATCCCAGTAATTCTGGATGAATGAACATGAGCAAATTCTGTATGTTGAGGGGGGGGGGGAAACAAATGGATTAAGTGATTTCTATCTATATTTTGGCAGAGCTCAGTACCGCATAAGCCTTCCTCGAACACTGGTATACATGATTAAAGCAGAAGTCAATAAAGACATTAAACCAAGAGTAATTAATTTAGTAAATTTGTATGACACCTCTCCAGAGACCTGCTCAAGGCAGCTGGTGATAAAAAAATATATTGTAAAAACAAAACAAGGATCGATAAACCAACACAATAAAATTAACCCCAGCAATAAAAACTACCCCCTACTCAGCAGTATAAAACAATCTGAAAATCAGCTTGTAAAAACATCAGTTTCAGCAGCTGGGAAATAGGCCATAGAATACTAAAACTGATGGGATAACGATTCAGTGAAAAGCCTGAGCAAGCAGATCAGGCTGGGTCTTGATTCCCCAAATGGCTTTATCATTAATCAACAGTAAGCGCCTTAGTCTTGTCTAGATTAAGCTTCAGTTTATTGGCCCTCATCCATCCAATTATCTTATTCTCGTATTTATTTAGGATTCCACCTGTTAGGGAGTAGCAGAGCTGGGTGTCATCCACGTATTGGTGGGACTTCCCTCAAAACCCCTCTTCCAGTGAGTTTCATGTCAATGTTTGCATGGGAAGGGAGGTGGACCTTCATGGAAGGACACCGTAGCATAGATGCCGTAGGGGCAAGCAGTGGTCCCCCCACATTCTGGGAACAGCTGGCCAGGCAGGAACCACAGAAGCATGGTGTCCCCCACTACCAACTCAGCCAGCCTGCTCAGAAGGATACTATGGCTAATGGTATCGAAAGCCACCGAAAATCCAGGAGAATCAGCAGAGGCATACTGTTCCTGTCACTCTCCTAATGAAGACCATCAGAGTAACCAAGGCCATCGGGCTCTTTTTGTAGGAGGTACTCATTTGCATATTAAGCGACACGCCCCTAATGTAGCCAATCCTCCAAGAGCTTATAGTAGCTCCTGTAAGAAGAGCTCTGTAAGCTCTTGGAGGATTGGCTACATTAGGGGTGTGTGGCCTAATATGCAAAGGAGTTCCTGCTACAAAAAGAGCCCTATGCCTGAATCTGGATTGGGGGGAAACAACCCTAGATAATCAGTGTCATCCAAGACCACCTACAGTTGTGTGACTACCATCCATTCAAGTACCTTACCCAAGGACAGAGCACTGGGCACCAGACAGGGTCCAGGGATGTCTTCTTCAGACCTGCCTCCTTCCAATGAAGAAGTAGCCAGCGAGGGTTCAAAACACGTGGGCTGGAAACAAAAATTCAAGACACACCATGCTGTCTCTTTTATCTGAGAACAGAGTAAGTACACTGCTTGCCAGAGGAGGTCGGGGAGAGTAGCGCTTAACAGGACCAGAAAGGAAGTGAGGGTGGAGGGTAGGGGGGAGAAAAATTGTCTTTGCACCATGTACTTCAATGCATTTTTGGAAAAATCACTTACTTAAATAGAACTCCAACTAAAGGATTCATTCAGTCCATCAGGGTCCCCAACCTTGTTGAGCCTGTGGGCCCCCTTGGAATTCTGACACAGGTTGATGGACGCAACCCCCAAACCACAGCAGAAGGCGGGGCCATGCACAGAATGTCAGGGAATGAGGCTACGTGTCACTCTTAATAGTAACAGAACAAAGTCTCAGTCCAGCGGCACCTTTAAGACCAACGAAGTTTTATTCTGGGTATGAGCTTTCACGTGCATGCACAAGGATTGAACATTGTTGGTCTTCAAGGTGCCGCTGGACTCAAACTTTGTTCTGTTGCTTCAGACCAACAGGGCTGCCCCACCTGAATCTAGAAGCATAGTGTGTAAGAATATCTGCAAACTGGACCTGTATAATGAAGCTGTTGTTGGAATGAGCAATGTCTGGTGTACAAAAAGAAGAACCCTGCATGGGGTAGCCAGAGAAAAGGCCAGTTCAGTAGGATACTCAGGTCAGCACCAGTGTTCCCTCTGAGCTGTTAGTGTGAGCTAGCTCACAGTTTTTTAGCCCCCCGGCTCACACATTTTTGCCTTAGCTCAAGAAAGATGGCTCCAGAGCAAACTAATTTATGCAGCAGCTAAACTGCTTGCTCACAGCTTTAATGCCAGTAGCTCACAAAGTAGAATTTTTGCTCACAAGGAGACTCCATAACTTAGAGGGAGCATCAGCACCTTCATTCTGATAGTAACACTTCCACATTTCAGGCAAAGGCTCTGTTCAACAGGCTGAGTTTTAAAAGGACCATAGCCTTTAAAAATATTTTCTTGCCTGCTTGGTGTTCAGTCATGCGAACATCCTTGCTGAGTTTTAAAAGGACCATAGCCTTTAAAAATATTTTCTTGCCTGTACCTTCAGTCATCCAGTGAACATCCTTGTGCTGCAGTGGCAGCTGCTCTCAGAGCAACAATTAACAAAATCTGCTCAGAGAATCATTTCTAATGGCCAATCAGGAGCCTTCCTGGGCAAAAGCCTCACCTGGCCCCACCCACTTTGGTAGGCAGCATGGCACCCACGGGGGACCACATTAGGCGCCCACGGGGGACCACATTAGGGACCCCTGCAGTACATCACGGTGAGATGATCTAGAGAAGGAAATTTAAAAAATAATTGAAATAACAAATGTGGCTCTGAAAACTATAACCTAGAAAGCACACCAAAAATGTGTGGTTGAAAATATAGATCACTGTACCATAATAAATATGTCCCAGATTTTATTACAGCTTTCTCAAACATCAAAACTAACAGAGATTCACCATCCATTAAAAAAAACTAGGTGCCCCAGAGAATCACCACAAGGTGGCAGTGTAGCAAAATATTTAATCACTCCCCCCCTTTTTTACTTGGGAGTACAAGAAAGTATTAAGATGAATATCTGACAACAAAAACTTACTTTAATGGCTTTATTACAGGGCTTTCTGCAGCTGTGTCACATAACACACTTTCGATCCCCTTTCAATGCACTTTGCAACTGGATCTTACTGTGAGAAATGGCAAAGTCCACTTGCAAATGGTCGCTGAAGTGAATTGAAACGGGATTTAGCATGTGAGAAAGCACCCAGGAGCTTTCACACTTGCTAAATAATGCAGTTTCAGTCCACTTCAGCGACCGTTTGCACGTGGACTTTGCCATTTCACACAGTAAAATCCAGTTGCAAAGTGCATTGAAAGTGGATCAAAGGTGCATTATTTAGCATGTGTGAAATTATATATACCGTATAAGCCCTAGTGTGTCTTCTTGAGAAAAAATAAATATAAGACAGTGTCTTATTTTCGGGAAAACACGGTAGTATATGGAAATTGCTACATTGTGGTGTGCAAACTGTTGAAAAGCTCAATGTGTAGCTGTGCAGAGCAAGAAACAAAGGTTGACAGATCAGTTTTGAAGCCCGTAAGTATCCCTGCACCCCACCCCCGGAGTCTTTAAAATACAGGCAAACCTACAATGGGAAATTTTATACCAACAATATGGGGATTGCTTCCACCTCTATGTTGCATGCCTCCATTCCATCATGATCACCTGCATGATTTCACCCATTAAAACTACCCTTGTAACCCCACAATGTTACTAGCCTTGGAAGGAAAACATACTTGTCTCCTTTCCTCTTGCCCAGCTAATATAAACCAGAGAAAGGGAGTTCAGTTTCAAATGGCATAACCGGGGGTGCCCCGGAGCGGCGTTCCAGCAGCAAGGAGCCCAGGCCCCACCCACCCCTTTCCTGGCCCGCCCGCAGAGACTCAGGGAGGGGGGATTTAAATGCTTGAGTTCCCTTGCCACGGCGGGTTGGCTGGGGAGGGGAAGGGGAGGCGGGCAGACATGTCTCCTTTTCCCCTAAGCCTCTCCGCTTTTGCAGAGAGACTCAGGGAAGGGGGGGATTTAAACTCATTTGCATATGCCTTAACTCATTTTAAACATGCCTGCCCTTTGTCAGGGGGTGTGGCATATGCAAATGAGTTATGCAAATGAGCTCCTGCACCCTAGATAACCATGCAGGGACTCTGTGGATCAGTACTCCTAAAACACACCTATTTCTACTTTTAAACTGCTTGGAACATCTGATCGTGGCTCTCTTAGCATCTTGTCTAGTTAAGAAGCCAAAACACTGTGATTCCTGCAAACCCAGCTTAGCATGCAAAGACTATCACTTTGCAGCACTTGTATCATTTACAGCCGTTTACAGCTGTTCCCGATACCAGATGGAAAGGGGTCAGGGAAAGGGTTGCCTCCAGCCAGAAGACCCATCTAGTATACAAGGCTATGGCATTACTGGTTCTGGCTCTGTGCAATTGGTAGCTGTGCCCGTAATGCAAATTAAGCTGTGCCCGTAATGTTGATAGAAACGCAATTGACATGGGGATCGGTACCGTGCCTGTAAGGACTGTCAGCGGCAGGAATGATAATCCAGCAAACAAAGTTGTCTGTCTCAAGCCATGTTTTATTATCTGTCACTAAAAAAAAATATCTAAGAGTCATTCTTCTGCTGCTATTACACAATCATTTTTCTTCTCTCTGTCTAGCCATGAAATACCGCCAAAGTATCAGGATAATTTTAAAATGCTCCTTTTTATTTCCATGGTTGCACATTTGGTAATTAAATAATATGTCAACAAAGTCATATATGGATTTTTTTAAACAGGCTGCTAGATGAGTTACAATATATGGAATAAGAGAAGAAATTTACTGAACTGTTGGTGAGAATGTGCAGTGTAAAAGGTTCGCCACTGGTCGTTTTGTATGGGCAAATTAAGGTATTTTGGTGAAGCGCTTTTTATAGAAAATAAAATTCTGAGACATCTCAAGTAACTTGGAAGTTAGGCCCCTATTTCTTAACTTTTCCCCCCCACTAACTGTCTCTCTCGGCCCATTTCATGTTTCTTTTGAGGGAGCTGCTTGAAATTAAAAAATAAACCCAAGTTATGGTCGCTTTTACCATTAGATATTCTTTTCCAAAATATAAATGAAGTTTTGGCAAACAATATTTATACAGAAATATAGTTTTAGTTCTTCCCAAATCCAATGAAATTCTACAAAATTACTCTATAATAAATAAATAAAACCATGTTCTGGTACACTAAGTGTTTTTATATTTACTGTGAGCACAGATTGGAAGAAGGAGCAACAGAAGCAAAGCAAAGTGCAGTTCAGCATTGGCAGGGAGGAGTAAGGATCGGCGATAAAAGTTTTGCTTTCGCCGCGACAGCCACAGAGGAATGGGCTGGTTTTGCGTGCCCGGATTGCTGGCCCCTCCAAGGCTGCTGTGTGATGCCACTCTATGGGCCACTGTATGATGCCGGATGCTGGACTAGAAGGACCACTCGTCTGTTCCCGCAGGGATGTTCTTTGCAAGAATACCAGCATGGCGGATTGGCCTTACACTGTTAGTCCTTAAGCGAGACACAATCTAGTAGAAGCCAACCCTAGGCTAAGACATTCAATTCAGGCCAAGGACTGATGTCGGAACAAGGAGAGGCAAGCGACAAACTAGTGGAAGGAAGCAGCATGTTTGGGTTTTTTTTAGATGGCCAAAGGTTGAAAGGAAGAAACCAGTCCTTTGGAAGGCAAGCAAGGATATGCACATAGCTTGAGGGTTAGAACGGCACGGGTGGGGACGGAATGGAGCAACACTGTATGGAAAGCTGTTGGATGGTTGGACAGCAGATGAAGAAGGTTGGTTTTTATACCCCGCCCTTCACTACCCGAAGGAGTCTCAGAGTGGCTTACAGTCTCCTTCCCTTCCTCTCCCCACAACAGACACCCTGTGAGGTAAGTGGGGCTGAGAGAGCTTTCAGAGAACTGTGACTGACCCAAGGTCACCCAGCTGGCATCATGTGGAGGAGTGGTGAATCAAACCCGGTTCTCCAGATTAGAGACCGCCGCTCTTAGCCACTACACCAGACTGGAGGAATCAGATCTGGCATGATGCATAAATAGGGAAGTAGCAGGAAGGCAGTTGAGCAGGGCTAAGGTAGGAACAGACTCTGGAAGGGATGGTCACGCTTAATGGTTCGTGTAGTGCACGGGGAGGAAACACCAGGAACTTGGAAACAAAAATCAAATTGGCGAATCAGGACATGCTAGGAATGAGCAGATTACTGCATTCTTGGGAAGTTCCAAGAAAACAGATAAGAGCTCAGAGACATTGCGACTAGACAGCTTGCTATGGAGGGGCAGTTACATTTAAAATGAAGGATGGGCTTCATCCCTGCAGATGCTGGTACCTCTGTTTGCACAGCCTCTATCTCGTCCTCTGAAACCGTCACCCTCAAAATGACACTTTCTACTGTCACCCCATTGCCGTCAGTGCAGCTATTCTGAGGCGAAAGACAATGACTGACACAAGTGTGTTAAGACTTTGTAGGGACAGAAGAAACTTATATGCTGATACGATGAATCTCTTTTTTTAAAAAATACATTTTCTCTCTTTGTTCAGGAGTAAAATTCATATATATTGATATCTGACCACCAATGGGCAGAAAATAATATTAGAGTGATTCTAAGAAAATAATATGTTCACTAAAATGTCTGCCTTCTACAGTTTAAATATTTAAACATACATAAATTACCATTTAGTATTTTCCAACAAACTACCAAATGTTTAAAATGGTTCATTTAAAAAAAACAACCCAAACCTACGGATGTAGGTAAACTGCCATATCAGAAACCTAGTTATACTGACTGAGAAAAAATTACAAGTAAAAATAAAAGAAGATACATATTCCTCACAAATTAAAAGAAATGCAAGATTACAAGCACTATGTTTACCATTAGAGTTTGGGTCTTTCCCCCTTTTAGGTGATCAAATCTACAGTTTTGATATAAACAGATAGACATTTGAAAAACAAATTTAACACTGGAAAATAATTTCATTAAACAAATAACCCGTTAGTGCTTATGGTCTTTCAAAACAGGCAGGCTGAAGAGCTTAGAATCAATCTGAAAAGGCTAAGTTAAAATACTGCAATCATTCATAATGTTCACATGGAAAAAACAGATGTTTCAAACAATTATACATATTTCCATAGAACAGCTGCTTTTTTGTTTTATAAACAATAATTTAAAAACTATGATTTTCTGTGAGATATATATATATATATATGCAACATATAAAATGTGAAATGACATATTTGGTACAACAGTGTAGGAAATAAATCTTAAAAACAAACCTTCTACATTAATCCAAATGTATATAATTACCTTGTAAATCAACACGTATTTAAAAAAGTAAACATTAAAATCTGTTTTGTCCATATATATGTATGTGTATATATATAATATGTATATAGCTGTATTAAAGATATCTTCATTTTCTGTGACATAAAATAAACTTTTAAAGAAAAAAAAAAGGTTAAAAGAACTAGTTTCTCTCTCTGTGCTGTAATCCGGTTACAACTTCTTTAACCCAGTTTTAAAAATACGGCAACAGTAAGAATGAATAAATTGAAGCTCTCTCTATATCATGTTCAAATTCTCCTAACCTTCTAGATTTAAAGTCACTTATCAAGTTTTCAATGACTGCAGCCAGTTTTAATTAAATTAGATTATCATGCTAATCTCTTCATCTATAGCCCCGTTCTCTTTAGTTGGGAAGAAGTTATTTCATAACAAGTTCTTTTTGGTAACCTGATTGTAAATCTTAAAAGCTTAAATCACTTGGTATAGATTCAATTAGAGACCTCAGGATCACTTATTTTCAAGTCTGGCGTGGCAAAATTTAGGCACTTCTGCAAAGGCTTTTTTTTAAAAAATATTTTCTCTCTTTGTAAAATAACATAGTCAAGACTTTGTTAGGGGTATGAAAATCATACCGTGCAAAGGAGGTTTTAGCTTCAGTTCTAGAATGCCGTCATTCCGATACTGCTTCTCCATACAAGTCTAAAATCATCTGTGCATCTCAGCAATTTGTGCTTTACCTTGGACTCTATTGGGAATTTTTAGGTGGCGACATGCAGGAATCGAGGGTTCTGCTTTTCACGTCACCTCTTTTATCTTGGCATCAACTGCCTAGCAGAGAAGTGAGCTTTTTAAGAGAGTACAAAAATTGTCAAAGGGTTAAAAGTTAAGATCTCCGGTTTGTGTGTATTGGCCAGGATCCAAAGAGTTATCCCAGTGCACCCAAGTGCTTGCACATGCCCAGTGTGATTTTTTTTAACTTAACCCCCCCCAACTCCCCAATTTGAGCAGCAGATTCCTTTGCTGAAATTTTCTGCAGTTTCAAAAGTGATGTGTCCTGTGGAGTTGGCCAAAACTGGCTGCTGGAGAAAGCTACCTTGACCGTGTGGAATTTGTCGTGTGGTTCTTTGGATCCTGGGCTTAGTGGCCAATGTAAATCGTTTATTGCTAACATTGAAAGATTCATAAAGTTGTGAACCCTACAATAATACATGAATAGGACTACTTACATTAGCTATAGTTATGGTGGCAAGACAATACTCCTAAGAAGTAAACGGTGTCGTATAAAATCTTTTAAAAGTAAAACGTTACCCTTTTTTATGTCTTGAACCATCACAGCTAGCATCAGGTAGTTAACTAGATTAGTTTGGAATATACTAAGCATACCATATTTAATATTCCTATATGATATAGCAGCACTAGCTCCTTAGTGTTTGTGATTTGTCCGGACGAACAAACTCGTTACTCAGCATGCAGTTTGTGGCAATTCTATCGAGGAAGAGACAGGGTAGTATGTACAGTAACAATGCTTTGCTGTTCTCAACGAAGCCTCTTGACATTCCATTCCATTCCTGTTGGCTACTTGAGGATTATCTGTTAGGAAAAAAGAAACACTGTTGGGATGTGTGGAAAGACTTAAAACACATGCACATACACCCCCCACCCCCCGATATTAGCGTATTCTCGTGTTACCTAAAAATGAAAACACAGATTCACCTGAGATTTTATTAACTAAACTTTTATCACATGCAGGCCTTTCCCAGTGACACTCGTCTTTTCCTTTTAACTGCACAACCTCAAGGAACCAAGAAAACCTAAGACAAACAAGCACACTCCAAAATATGTCTTGTGTTTAAAGAGAGCTGAATTGTATGGGAGGACAAGCAAGTCCCTGCAAAAGGCATAGAGAGCTATCAGAAACACCCATATACTCCTTCGATGTTCGCTGCAGTCTCTAGATGGAGGGACAGTCACAGTATAATGTACAAGATCTAATCAGGAGGATGCCTGGGGTTATTGCAAACCCAAAGCTTAGCCATCCTCTTGCTGAAGTCAGTAAGAAGAAGAGGAAGAAGAGACTGGATTTATACCCTGCCCTTCACTCGGAGTCTCAGAGCGGCTTACAAACTCCTTTCCCTTCCCCTCCCCACAACAGACACCCTGTGAGGTAGGTGGGGCTGAGAGAGCTCTTTTGAGGACTGCTCTTGAGAGAACAGCTCTGAGAGAACTTATGACTGACCCAAAGTCATCCAGCAGGTGCAAGTGGAGGAGTGGGGAACCAAACCCGGTTCTCCCAGATTAGAGTCCGCGCACTTAACCACTACACTAAACTGGTGGGATACGCACCAATAGTCTGAACGCATCTAAAAGGTGAATTAATTGGTAGGTATGGGCTTTTTCAATACAGTTCATGTTCCAGTAATAATGTTTTATTTATTTATCTATTTTGCAATCATTTTTTTCTGAGGCTATATCAGAACAGTGGTTTCTCTGGAGATCAGGAGCACAATCCTACCCTAAAATTTGGGTAGATTCAGGCTGTCTCTGAACGATTCGAGGCACCATGTTAACCTCTGATTCTCCTGTCATATAATTCCTTCTCTAACCAAGTAGTTTTCAAACCAGAAGTTGGACAGGATTCCAACTTCTCATACGATACTTAATATGCTTAGCCAGTTCTTGAGAAACAAGAAGGTATCATGTCTCAAAGGTGAGGACCAGTAAGTAAGGATTTATTTCAGGTTTGTATACAGCCACTCACCAGATTGGTAGTCTGACTAAAAGTAGAAACAGAGAAGGTATTTTACAATTGATGGTTCTTTTCTTTCAGGTCATGAATGACTACCAAATATGGTAGGCTAGTAAAATCTTGTAGGGTCATAATTTTGTGGATTTATTTGCTGGGTTTCTTTTCTAAGAAAGATATTATTTGGGCGAAAAATGAATCTGTTGCATTTTTTTGGTAGCAACTGGTGGTTTTATGCACAAAATTCAGTTGTACCAACGGATACCATCGGCTACTAGAAATCACAACACTCTATGCTAATACGGAGCCTACACTTCAGACCTAAAAATAAACATTTAACTGCAGTTTTACCCTAAACAGTGTCAGTTTCCAGCACATATTCTGGCTACACTCTGAGATGGCCTTAAGCAAAAAGGGCCCAATTCAACGCAGCCCGAATTTTGCGGGGCCGGGCAGGGGAGGGAGAGCCAGCCAGAGGCGGGGTGGGGGTTGATGGGAGCCCGCTTGTTCAAGGACTGTCAAAGATTACCCTCACAACCAGATGTCGTCTGTGTGAACTCCAGCAACCTACCATCCCGCTGTCACTACCTATGCCGGCCGGCTGGGCGTTTGGGGTACATCGGCTGGCAGAGGGCCATCTGATGCACTGGATTCGGTGGACCCATGCTGCACCAATACTTCTTACAGCTGTAGTCAATAAAGCTGTGGCCAATTTACTCCACGTATTTTCCGAATTCACTGTTGTGTATGTGGTTCTTTAATACTGGTCCGTATGCAGCCAGTTGGGGGGCTCCCCCCTCCCCCCATAAGAATGGAGCCCGCAATAAGAAATCTATCAATTTACTGCAAATTTTCACTACAAATGTGTGCAGTATGTGCTGCTAATCAAAACAAAATATTACCTCTGACCTACAGATGACCCAGACCCAAAAACTCATTTGTCACGTACTAGAAGTGGGCTTATTTCAACTGCTACAGAATTAGTGCCTGTATTAAAAAAAAAACAAAAACCTACAAATGGCTGCTAATGCCAAAACTGGTACATCTAATCCAGCATCCTGTTTCCCATGTTGGCTCAGAGGACCGGCCAACAGGGCATGGAGGCCAAGGCCTTCCCCTTGTTGTTGTCTCCAAGCACTGGTGTTCAGAGATTTACCGCCTCTGAATGCATTGGAATTCCCATTAGTCACCATGGCTAGTAGCTCCTGATAGAACTGTCCTCCATGAATCTACCTAATCCCCTCTTGGAGCCACCAATGCTGGTGGCCACCATCGCGTCCATTGGCAGGGAATTCCAAAAAGGTAATTACTCTGGAGTGTCGTACTTCTGTGAGCCTCCCACTTGCCCATGAAGTGGGATGAGGGAGCACGTAGTCCATGTCTTGTACTCCATCTGCACAACTAGACTAAACTAGCTGTTATTTACACTCTGCTCCTCCAGCTACACCCGACTCCCAATGAACAGTCGCCAGGTGAAGAATGTCTGTTCGTATGAACAGAACGAGCAGTCACTAGATCATTCTAATGAATGATCCAGCAGCTATCACTACAACTGAAAGGGGACATTGCTTGGGTTTTGCATCTCATCAGCCGTCCAATTTAAACCTTCCGGTAGTCAAAAGATATCCTTAGCATCTTCTGTGAATGGGATCCATTTCCCCTCACTCTGCTACTGCCACTGCCAGGTTATTATGCAGGGTACCAAGACAATGAGCCCTAAAATATGGCGTCTGGCAGCGACTGGCACAGGGACTGCTTAGCTCCGTTGAAGACAATGAACAAGGCAGATGCTTATCTCATTTAGATTAAAGACAGAAGGCTCCTTCCGCATCAGCAGAACAGCTCTATAGGGTCCAACCCAAGGCATGGTTAAAAGTGGCAGTAATTTCTGGGTTGAAAACAGATTTGATGGCCAAAAATACAGACCTGTTCAACTGACACTTCTTCTTAATCCATAGAATTAATTAACAGACACATTTAAGAGGCTTCACCTCTTGACTGCATTCACTAAATAACCAAATTTCATTTTCATGTTCAAAATTCACAACAAAAGAAAAAGTAACCAAGCCGTGAACTTTAGCTATAGAGAATTTTTATATTGCTTTCCTTGATTGGCATATTAACAATGCAATCCCATTGATTCTTCAATGTTGACTGGAGTAACTCTGCTTAATATTGCTCCACAAGTATGTTTAGGGTTGCCGTCTGCCCAGTGGGGGTGGGGATCCCCTGATTTTGCGGGCTCCTGCCCACTACCAGAATCCCCCCCCCAACAACGACACCACATACAACGTACCTGCGTCACCCGGAAGTAATGTCAACACGTCAGCGGTGAGCTCTGGATTTTGGGCAAAACTCGATGGTTTGATGCCAATTTTAACATAGAGTTTTGCCCAAAATCCAAAGCATCACACACACACACCCATCGCTGGTGTCACTTCTGAGTGATGCAGGCAACATCACTGTTTTTGGGGAAATGGGGGGCAATGTCACTTCCCACTCCCAGGACGTCCCCCCATCCCCCCCGCCAGCAGGTCAAAGGGACCTGACAACCCTAAGTGTGGTCAATTTGATTCAAAACCTCGCTCTGAAGCGAAGTCCTCGTTTGATTGCAATAAACCTGTTATGGGTATGCAGAACGGTTCGATTTCCCGAGTCAAAAATCCTCAGTGGTATCCTGGAGTTCCTTCCCTAGTCTAGTTAATGGCTTATTATATAGTACTTCAGTTTTGTCATAAAAGAACACCTCTTTTCTGCCTAAGTGAGAATGTTCATCATCTCTACTCATTAACCTAGTTGTAGTCACAGGCGATTCACGGGACAGTTTCATGGCAGGGAGGAGAGACTCTCAAATGCACTGAAAGTTTCTAGTTTTGTTATACAGCAATTCACATGGTTCTCCATTCTGATGTACAATGTGAACCTAGACAACCGTTGTGATGTGCATTCACCAATCGCTAGCAGATGATGTTTCTTTTTTTACTATTTGGCAGAATGATACAGTTGACCAAGATACCCTGGGTTGTAGCAATTCACCCTGGAGCAGGTTAATCATGTGTATCAGCTCAGAGGTGATTAGGTATATAACCATACACATGGTAACTCTGTCAGTAATTCCTGTACTCAATTGTTATACAGCAATTCACATGGTTCTCCATTCTGATGTACAATGTGAACCTAGACAACCGTTGTGATGTGCATTCACCAATCGCTAGCAGATGATGTTTCTTTTTTTACTATTTGGCAGAATGATACAGTTGACCAAGATACCCTGGGTTGTAGCAATTCACCCTGGAGCAGGTTAATCATGTGTATCAGCTCAGAGGTGATTAGGTATATAACCATACACATGGTAATTCCTGTACTCAATTTTTTTCTTAAACACCTTGAAGATGCCTTATAAAGGTCACCTGCTAATGCTGCAAGGGGCACAGCTTGTCTGTTTCTATGCACTAGCGATTTTATGAACCTGACATTCTTTAGTGACTGTAAGCATTACTACCCAAAACTACATCAATTAGAACAAGAAGAGCTGGCTTTTATACCCCACTTTTCTTTACCTTAAAGAGTCTCAAAGCGGCTTACAATCACGCTTCCCTTCCTCTCCCCACAACAGGCACCTTGTGAAACAGATGGGGCTCAGAGAGTTCTGAGAGAACTGTGGCTGGCCCAAGGTCACCCAGCAAGCCTTCTTGTGGAGGGGTGGGGAATGAAACCTGGTTCTCCAAATTATAGTCTGCTGCTCTTAACCACTACACCACGCTGGTGTTTCATGTGAGCAAAGTGAAGTTTGCTGCTTTCAGTTCCTTTAACAACAGCAACAGAGAAGGTACATGTGGGCAGAGAATACCTGTTTTGCAGCATCTCACAAACTTACCCTTACTGGAAATGACTTCACGTTTCCAGCAGATTATACCAAGTACCTTCGCTTTCAGATGCAACATGGGTTTTGAGTGTTATGTGGATTCTGGAAAGGTGGGCTTGTGCATCTAAGGCACTTATAATATTTTTCAGAGAATACTGTCAGTTTTAGTGCTTAACTTTTAATTTACGACTGCTGCTAATAATAAATTGCTATATTGCTCTACCAACCTATTCTCTACCCTAAATGATGGATATCAGCCATTAACTGTCAGACGGAGGACTGATTACATTTCATACCCCATAAAGTAGGTCGTGTTATCATAATAAAGGAAGGCACACATTGACTGTATCATTTTAGTACACACGTCAGCCAATAAAATTAGTTTTAAAATATTTCTGTTTCTTCAGCAACTTCACTGCCCAGCTCCTCAGCACAGGCCCTGCAATTTCAAATCATTTTTTGAATTCCTTTCCAGCAAAAAAACCCCAGGATTTAAAACAAGTTTAAAAAATAAATAAATTAACCACCATTCATGTTTCTGTACATTAATTTTATCTTGAATCCGTAGCAATAACTGACTTTCAGATAGCCCTGCCTTTCAGTAGGTATTGCTATATACTGTAATGCAGAAAACAGTCAGATGCTCCAAGCGTTCTAGACTGTATACTCTGCGTGGGGCAGCCCTTGAAGAGAATTCAGAAACTTCAGTGGCTGCAGAATGCTGCTCTCAGGATGTTATCTGGAGTAGGTCAACTGAGGCCATTATCACTTCCAGTCTTGGCCTGTCTACACTAGCTCCCCATCTGCTTCCAGGCACAATTAAAGGTGCTGGTGTTGACCTTTAAAGTCATACATGGTTTTGGGACTAACATACCTAAAGACCGCCTACTCCCTTCTGAACCTACCCAACCACTGCAGTTCTCGTCTGAGGGGCTGTTTCGGGTGTCCCTGGCCTTTGAAGATTAGGCGGGCGGCAACCCAGGAGAGGGCCTTTTCAGTTGTGGCACCAAAACTCTGGAAACCCCTCCCCAGGGAGACTCATCTATCTCCTTTTGTTGTCACCTTCTGCCAGCGGGCAAAGACCTTTTTAATCTTTGTTTTGCTTCATTTTTGTTTTTGCTTGTTTGGCATTCCCTTCACTGCCCAACTTTGTAGTTTTTACATTTTTGTATGTATATTTTTGTATGTATATTTGAACTGTTTTAATGGGGTATGTTTTTATTGTGTTTAGATGTTATTTTATTAGTAAAAGTAAAGGTTTCCCTTGCTCAAAAGCTAGTCGAATTCGACTCTAGGGGGTGGTGCTCACTTCCGTTTCCAAGCTGAACAGCCGGCGCTGTCCGAAGACTTTTTCCATCACTAAACAGCATGACTAAATGGCAAGGCACATGGAACGCTGTTACATCCTATACATGCCTATTTATTTACTTGCAATGTCTTGCCTTCGAACTGCTAGGTTGGCAGGAGCTGGGGCCAGAGACGGGAGCTCACTCTGTCACGCAGCACTCAGGTCTCGAACTGCCAAACTACAGACCTTCCCATCTGCAGCTCAGTGTCTTAACCTCTGAGCCACAGCAGCCCCTTCTGTTATTTTATTATGTATGTTTTAATTTGTTAGCCATCTTGGTGGCCCTTATGAGGGCAGAAAGATGGTATATAGTTCTTTTAAATGATACTAATAAGTGCACAGAGAGAAGGGGGGGGAGGACAGTACATCTAAGCACAGGGCTTACAGTACCTAGACCTGTTTTTCTGCTATAGCTAAAGCATCCCACAATTTTGTGGTTGAAACTGAACAGCAGATAATACAACAAGAAAATCAAATGTGAAAAAAGCGGAAGCATTTATGAAACTATTGATCATAATGCAAAGCCTTTCAATACGCCTGCAATTACTTGTTAAACGAGAACACAAATCCAGGTACAGGGGCTTGGGAGACTGAACATTTTAGAACCTAGATCTTATTATTCCACCCTAGGGTTGCCAGGTCCCAACGATGGCGCCGGCAGGGGTGGGGGGAACTTTCCGGGAGTGGGGAGGAGTGCCGCGATGTGCCTACGTCACCAGGAAGTAATGTAGGCACGTCGGGGATGGCAGGCCGTGACGCTTGGTTTTTTGGGCAAAACTCTATGGTAGAATTAGCTAAAAATCATAGAGTTCTGCCCAAAAACCAGACCACCGCCGCCCAACATGCCTACATCACTTCTGGCTTATGTATGCATGTCATGGTTATTTTCAGCTTCTAGAGGTAAGGGGGTAATGGGGGGGGAGTGCCCGAAAGCAGGGGGAAACCCCGCCCAGACCAGGAACTCTGGCAACCTTACTCCACCCTCCGGGTAGGCTATCACAAGTGGTCAACCTGCAGAGCACAGGTTCCTCAAGCAGCACCAGAAGCAGAAGTCTGTGGGTATAACTGGAGTAGGATAGGACAACAGGCCCGGCTAGAAAACAGGAACTTCTACTTGCCTCTCCTGTAGGGCCTTGTTGCTTCCACCACTAGGTCAGTAGCCTAGCAGCAAAATGACTCCATATTAGAAAACTGCCTCCCTGAAATACATCCTCCACCAAGCATGGCCTTGCTGGCAGTACATTTCTGTAGTTCTGTACTCACAGAAATGCCTCCTTGGGTTGGAAGCTGGGGGCCTCACTAGCTTACTGAACTGGATCCGATGGGTAGGTTCTTGCAAGGGGAAGATAAGTTCCATTCATAGAAGGACTGCTTTATATCTTCAGTATTGCATACAAAATGGGATCCTCAATCCAAACCTGTTTTGCTTGTGCAATAGTACACGCAGACTCTTGTAACAAGCCGAAGCATGAGAACGGTTATTTTTTATTTATTTTATTTCATTTCATTTATACCCCGCCCTCCCCGCACGCGGGCTTATACAAGCAAAACGGTGCGAGCTACGGCACGGAATAGCACTAGGTCCTATTTCCCTTCCACTCACTGTTCTTTGCATCCAGCCAGATGCTAGAAAATATCTTTGGTGGGGACAGCGACTAAAACGACCCTTGGGAGTAATAACAGAAAAAACAACCACCCTTCTCCTCCATTACATCAACCGAACTGTGTTCAGCACAGTTGTTTAGGTTAATTCACACTGTATCGACTTCTATGAGTAAATTTCAAAGTGACAGGAATCGGGCCATAAAGCTGGAATGATAATGTGTGTTTATTCGCAGATAATATTTTTCTGATCTGATGCAGCTTGGATGCTGCTATGGAGTCAAGTCAGGTAGGAGAGACGTCAGAAGCACCATCTGGTTGCTAGACTTGATCAGAGGAAAGACATTTATCACTCTTTATTGTTTACTGGAAACCCCTTATAGACTTTTTGCAGGAAACGGAAAAAAACGAACGGATGATTTGTGGATTTGATGATGGGGGGGGGATTAGATAATAGAAAAAAGAGAGCTTTTTATCTTTTGTAACTTTAGAGTAAGTTGTAATTTTACTTGCATTTGTCATAGAGGAAACAGGAAGCCACTTCTTTATAATTCTTTAATTTTGCTTTTTTTCTCTCCTTTTTCTTCTTTTTTCTTTAGCTTTGTATTTCTATTTCATTTTTCAGTAGTTTTCGTTAGCTTTTATCTTTTGGTTAAAAAAATTCTCAACAAATCTTTTCTGAAAGCACCATCTGATTAATGTTAGATGGATAGTTTTGGACTGGTCTCCTCGAACGATGTTGACACAATCCTGGCCTGCAGTCTAGTAGACCCTTGCCCTTCTTGGTTAATTAAATCTTGTAGAGACAAAGTGGGGGCTCCTCAGTCTCCAAAGTCTTTGAGGGAAACGATAAAGTGTCCTCTCTTGAAGGCAGCATGTGTTAAACTTACAGTGGTAGCCCAGTAACTTCAGAGTTCCATGGATGAGCCACCTGCTCTTGACTCATTTCAGTCTGGCCTCAGACCTGGCTTTGGGACACAAACTGCCTTGGTGGATGATTTCTGGTTGCAGCTGGATAAGGGAAACGTGTTCCTTTAATTCTTTTACAGCCAACAACAACAAGAAGAGACTGGATTTATACCCACGCCCTTCACTCAGAGTCTCAGAGCGGCTTACAAACTCCTTCCCCTCCCCACAACAGATACCCTGTGAGGTAGGTGGGGCTGAGAGAGCTCTGACAGAAACTGCTCTTTTAAGATCAACTCTGACAGAAATATGGCTTGCCCAAGGTCATCCAGCAGCTGCAAGTGGAGGAGTGGGGAATCAAACCCGGTTCTCCCAGATTAGAGTCCGTGCTCCTAACCACTACACCAAACTGGCTCTCCACCAGGAGCAGCACTCTCGCTGCTGGGTCTTTAACTGGAGGCTATGGTCAAGTGTTTGAGGAAAAAGAAGCTAAAGCTGAATCCAGACACTATGCTGGTTGGTAAGGGACTGCCCTACCCACATTGGATGGGGTGAAGTTGAATTGACAACTTTTATAAAGCGTTTAGGTTTATTATTGGACCCTGCATTTGTGTCAAAAGATCGTCTCACATTTGGTTCAGAAATCATCTCTGCTCTTAAGATCTATGGATGACTACACTGATCCATGTTTCCATAACCCTGAGGCCTGACTACTGCAATGTGCTCTACATGGGGCTGCCCTTGAAGACTGAATGGAAGCTATCACAGGGGCAGAAGAGGACTGCTATTCTACACTGGCTATCATTATGATTCCAGATCCAATTCAAGGTACTGTTTTTGACCTTTAAAGTCCTATGCGATCTGGAGTCAGTTTATATGAAGGACGGTTTCTCCCATTATGAGCCTGTTTATCAGTTCAGATTGTGCCAGAACCTCTTTCTGGTCGATTCCTCCCTTCAAGCTTTCCATTTTGGCCGCAACATGAGTCTGCTTTTTTTTTTTTTTGCTAGCATCTCTGGCAGTAGGGAATGCCCTCTGGCTTTATGGAACGCATGTGTGAATGAAACCCAAGGTCTCTCAAGGGAAACTTCACAGGGCACAAGGCCATGCCATTTGACTTCCTGTATCTGATGTTTACTCACCAATGCTCCCTCTAAGCTGTGGAGCCCTATGAACAAAAGTTCTACTTTGTGAGCTATTGGCATGAAAGTTGTGAGCAAGCGATTTGGCTGCTGCAGAAATTAGTTTGCTCTGGAGCCATCCTTCCTGAGCGAAGACAGAGATGTGTGAGCCGGAGGCTAAAAAACTGTGAGCTAGCTCACACTGACTCAGCTTAGAGGGAACATTGCTACTCACACCACCTAACTGAGGCATTAGGAAAGAAATCACACCCTTCTGACATTGTCTTGAACTCAAGTGAGGCTTTTTCTCCAAGGGCATTTTCACTCTATTCCCTTACCCTGATTTTTCTCTGTCGCTAGCCCATCATTCTCTGAAGTGAGGTGGGAATGCAGATTTCAGACAGCATTTAAATCAGTTTCCCCAAAGGCTGGAAATTGGCGTTTCCACTTTAAAAGAAAGGAGAGGAGCGTTGGAGAGAGAAAAGGAGCGAGAAGAAGAGAAGATGGAGGAAAGGAGAAAGAAATAGGATAAAAGAAAAGTCAAACCACTCTACAGAAAAACAAGAGACTGGAAATGTTTCACTCACAGCCAGTCAGTAATTGGAAGTGGGGGAAAAACGAGGAGGAGGAGGAGGGAAAGGAGGAGTCAGCCCTTAAAAGGAATGCACTGCAAAGGTCCCAGCTTAGCCTGCACAAACAAAGCAGCCCCCTGTAGTTATTTGGTTGCTAAGAGATGTGCTCTGCATAGAGAGTTCAGGTTTGCAGAGGCGACACCATAAAAAAGAGAACGCCGCCATCTTTTATTAACACTTATGTTTCTTAATACCTAAATTTCATCTGTTGTGGTTTTAATTCATTTTTCTGTGTTTTAACGTACCTTGCTGTTTTAATACATAAATTAAGGGCGGGATATAAATTAAGAAAGCAAACAAACAAATAAAAAGGGGCGGCAATTTTAAAAGCTCAGCAGCAATTGCAATAACTGGAGGCAGTGACTCGGCATTGGAGCCACAGAGGTTTCAAAAAGCCCTCTGAAAACATGGTAGGACAGTAATTCAAAATGAAATGTATATGAAAAGCCTTAAATAACCCACAGCTGTGAAGAGCCCAAAATGTTTCAGAAAGGGTGTCTGAAAGCAGCCTTAGCAAAAATGCTCCAGAAATTTCAAGTGATTTTCCTCCATAAGAAACTGAGGCCCCGTTCATACGAGGCGTTTTGGCCCGGGAGTGGGCCAGATTGGAGACGGAGCAAATGGGCGTGATCCCACGCCAACATCTGGCTGGCGTTGCGCTCCCGTCTCCAATCTGGCCCTTCCCCCAGATGCGGCGCGTCAAAAGTGAACCACCTACCGAGGTGGTTCATCCGGACGACGCGCTGCAAGCTGGGCCGTCGGATCGCCGGCGCGTCTTTGCGCCGGCGCATCCCCAGCTCCTAGCCGAACTGCGCATGCTCCGACATGCGCAGTTCGGCAGGCTCCCCATCAGGGCCGTGTTTTCTTCCCGGCGTCTGATCGTGCCGGGGAGAAAAGGCGCCGCAGCGAGGGGATCCATGGGATCCCACCGCGGCGTGTCAACTTTGGCTTTTTCCCTGCCGTGTGGCAGGGACCTGACGTGACTTTTCTGAAGCAACACTTCGCAATGCACATGCACTTAAACTGTGGTTCGTTTGTGAGACTGTCGCAGCATGTACTCTGCTTTTTATGCTTCCCATCCTGCTGCTTTTAGGGGTCTAGACCAGTGTTCCCTCTAAGCTGAGTTAGTGTGAGCTAGCTCACAGTTTTTTAGCCTCCAGCTCACACATTTTTGTTGCTTCCCATCCTGCTGCTTTTAGGGGTCTAGACCCCAACTTTTTTGGAGTTGTGCCTTCCATACAACTTGCAGTGGCACTAGAGAAGCTCCTGGATGCCACCGGACCACTCAAGTATCATCTATGACGTGACAATAGGAGATGTAGGCTCATATGGGCACTTCACACTAGTGATCCAGCAGTATGAGGACCTGACACAACCAACACAGTACTGGCACTGGTATTCAGAGTTTTACTGCCTCTGAATGTGGAGGTTCCCTTTAGTCACCATGACTAGTAGTTGCTGATAGACCTGCACTCCATGAATCTGTCTGATCACCAATGTTCCCTCTAAGCTATGGAGTCTTGTGAGCAAAAATTCTTATTTGTGAGCTACTGGCCTTAAAGTTGTGAGCGAGTTATTTGGTTACTGCATCAATAAGTTTGCTCTGGAGCCATCCTTTCTGAGGTAAGACAAAAACATGTGAGCTGGAGGCTAAAAAACTGTGAGCTAGCTCACACTAACTCAGCTTAGAGGGAACACTGCTGATCACCCTTTAAAACTGTCTATACCTGTGGCCATCACTCTGTCCTCAGGTGGTGAAATCCAGGTTTTAATCACTTACTGGGTAAAGAAGAATTTCCTTTTGTTTGTGCTGAATCTACTGCCCATGAACTTCATTGTATGCCCTTGAGTTCTGGTATTTTGGGAGAGGGAGAACAAATTATTTCTGTCCACCCTCTTTACCCAGTGCATAATTTTGTATGCTTTAGGCTGGTCCTGCATTGGGCAGGGGGTTGGACTAGACGGTCTGTATGGCCCCTCCCAGCTCAGTGATTCTGTGTATACTTCTCTTCCACTTCCTCCACTTATCTGTCTCTTTTCTACACTGAGAAGTGTCAAAAACATAGGTTTTTCTGGTGTTTATGCTGAAGCTACTCATTATTTTACTATAAGATCAAGTGATTAATTATCAAGGCATGCAGTTTCAAAGAACTGCAGTGAAGTAGTATGGACAGGGACCAGAACAAGGAACAACATTTGTTAGAAATGGTCTTGTAAATGCAGGCTTACTTGGGGTCATATAGTTTTGAAAGTGTAAGAACAGGTTTTTTTAAAAATCAGTTTTCTTTAGCACACCTGCTGTTTAAAATTAACAATTCCACCCATAGTCTTGCATTTTTAAACATGGTCTTTTAACATTTTTCTTAGAGCAGAAAGCTAGCTTTCAATATGGTTTGCAGGAACATTTGACCTGACAAAAGGGGTAAGCCACAACCAACACCATTGCACTGGCAAACACAAACTCCTTGTGAAAAGACAAAAGTGATCTACTGTCCCCCCCCCCCCAGGAAGCCATAAATGTTTAAAAGACAGAATATTGGTCAGTGTTGAATTTGGTGCATACAATCCCTCAGCAGCTTTCCTGCTAGTTGAAGAGGACCACAAGTAAACCTTAAAAGGATCCAGATTTTCTGCTTTTCTAAAAATGAAAATAAGACTTTTTTGACAGAACAATGATAGAAAGCTGGGGGTAGGGGGAGACAGAGATTGACTGATAGAATTTTTGTTGTTGTTGTTCCTCTCTTGGGAAAATATTTAAGGAAGATCAACAGCTACAGTGGCCAATATACACATAAGCAATTTAAGTAGTTCTGTGATGTAGGGAAGCAGAGTCTGACCTGCAGCCTTCTGTCGTTTCTTCTGTTCGTAGTCTTTCTTCCTCCACTCCATGCACTGGAGCTATTTCTCTAGCTACTGCGAGAATTTAGAGGAGGGAACACCAAAATGGCAATCATGGTGCCAAGATGGAAGGGAACGGAACTGACAGACTTTATCAGGAGTTCCTTCACTACGTCTTGTGTGCAATCTAGCATTCTCGCCGACAGCAAAAAAGCATGACAAACAGTCATACTGAAGCATGTATATAGCGCTTTCAGTGTTCAAAGTGCTCCATACACATTCTAAAATCATCCACTCACAGAGGAGAGATTCAAACTGGGCATCTCCCTGATCCCAGCTCCTTCCCTTAGCCACTGTGCCACACCAGCTCCTGATACTAATCTGCTTCCTATCTTCTGTATCTGTTTGGATGCGTATCGTGCATGGGGCACCTTGAAGGAGTTACCAGTGGGCACATTTTTGCCATGTATAGACCTATTACAAATATGCAAAGTGACAGAATAGAGAACAGCGGTGATCAGCAATCTTGCGGATTACTTGCAGATTAAAAAAAATTAATGGACAGGAAATTATATGATTTTTCAAGCTTGAGAGAGCTCTTTTAACATCTCAGGATAATAAAAGTACAGCTTTCCACATTATCACGCTAAGCACAAATCTGAAGGCTTCCCTGTCCTCCAGCTGTTATTTTCAGCTGACCGTATGCATTTGGAGCTTGTTTCAGCATTCAGGAAAAGACCGGTTAGTTATTTTCATGTACCAGATGAGGAAAACAAAGTTAATATTTGAAACCTGGTTTAACACGTTTGTCCCTCCAGAATTCGGAAATTAATTGGGACAATTTCTATAAAACTAGATCACCACTAAAATGACTCTTATCTCAGTATGGTTAATTACATAGTGTTAGGAAACATAAAAAAGAAAAGAAATAGTGCAACACTACCACACAGCTACACCATTATTTGCAAATAAATGTTAACTCTAAATAAGTGCAACCTGCCCATAAATACTTGCTACAGAACTGTTTCAAAATAAAGTTTGATGGGTAAGAAACATGAAGAGAAAAAAAAAATTCTCCAGGAGAATTTTTTTTGGGGGGTTGTCGTTTTTTGTTTTAAATCGGTACCAGCACTCATTTAGAGTTTGGGATTTGTGAAAGAAAGCTTTAAAAAGGAGCAAACCTGATTGGCTGTGGCTGTTGCGGCGAAGGGGACACTTGTTGCAGGAGTTGCTGCTGCAGAGACAGTGGCGGACGTAGCGCTGTGCATCATGGGTACTTTCAGGAGGGGAGCCATGGAAGCAATGAACAGGAGTGTGTAGCATTATGGCAATGGAAGTGGCATTTTTGGCATGGTGAATATCAGAGCAGCAAGCCATCATGGGTTAGAACCAGCAGATGGCATGCAACCACAATGCAAAGCAAGGAAGCATGGCAGAGAAATAAAACAAAAGGGAAAATAGCTTATTACAAGTACAATTTAAAGGAAGTTTGTCACAGTTATCGGCGGTTCCCAGAACAGAAGCGGAAAAATATTATTATTATTTTTTTTAAAGTCATTGTTTGGGGAGTGTTTTTATTTAATATTGTGATGTTCAAAGGGTGCCTTCATGAAAACGGATGGATTATGTATGGGGGGGGGGACGACCCTGAGAGGCATTCCTCAATTTATACAAGTTAGACTACCAAATTTTAAAAGTCATATGAAGTAGAATTACTGGTATTTGAAATTCAGCTATATATATATGTTTAAATCCTTGTTTTCTGAACTCACAGTGTTTATATCCTGCATAGTTTTTTTCCCTCCAAACATTTTATTTTCCCCTATGATTGAATTTTTGTCAACGGACCGATGAAACTTTTCTTTTGAAATTAGGGTTGCCAAGTGTAAATTGCTCCGGAGCGGGGGACTCCCGTCCAATGTCTGGAGCACACGCGCGCACATGTCACCCGGAAGTGACGTGACGACGCCGGGCATGCTGGGGGCGGGGCCACGACCATCCGAGGGAAAACCATAGAGTTTTCCCTCGGATGACCATGGCCCCGCCCTCAGCGTGCCCGGCGTGGTCGTGTCACTTCCAGGTGACGCGCATGTCAGGGTGGGGTTCCCCCAGGGCCCGATCCGCTAGCGGCGGGGAACGGGCCTCTGGGGCGGGGGTTTCCCCGCCCCCAGGGGGACTTGGCAAGCCTATTTGAAATGCTGGCCTTCCCGCCAATCCTGTCTCCCTGCGAGAGACAGGTTTCCCCCTGATTTTCTTCTTGTTTTCTTCCACCGAACTACTGGCAATCCCTCAGTCTCTCTGCCACCATTGAACACATTATCTTCCTAGACATTTAAAACTTGAGCCCATCAAGCCTGGACTTCTGCCTGGCTGCACAGGGGACAATTCCACCTCCTGACACTGGCTCACCCGTTTCCTTCAGCTGCTACTGAAGCCCCTCCGGCAATTCCACGATCCTCTTCCTTAGAAGACCGAAACCTCCTTCTCACTCACTCCATGTTCATCTGCCACCACTTCTCCACTGCAGTCAATTAAGGATATTCTGCTAAAACAATCTCTTCCCAGTTACTGTGATCATGCCTCTACTCTGTGTAAGTCACTAATTTTTTTCTCTGTAGGGGGTGGTTTGGTCATATTATTCCTCACTATAGGTTGGATCTCATCTGAAATTTCCCGATTATGGATGCATGACATCTCTGCCTCCCCCCTCTCAGTACAGCCCAAAAAACCACCCTAAGGGGGACTTAGGGATGCCAGCCTCCAGGTGGGGCCTGGGGATCTCCTGGAATTATGGCTTATCTTCAGACAACATAAATCAGTTCCCCTGGAGGAAATGGATGCTTTGGAGGGTGGACTCTATGGCATTGCACCCCACTGAGGTCCCTGTTCTCCCCAGGTTCCATCCCAAAATCTCCAGGGGTTTCCTAACCTGGAGCGGGCAACCCTACCCCACCCCCTACTGGTGGCCAGGGAGGACCTGGCAACCTGAGGGGGACCCCCAGGAGCAGTGTGAGGGGGACGTTTGACTTTGGCCTGACATGACTTTTTCCTTTTAGAATATTTATACACTATCAAACTATAAATAGACAGGGTATCTGTAACTAGCTTCCTTGACTCTCTCAGTCACCTTTGCTTTTCCTTGACTTCCCTTGACCTTCCTGACCCCAGAGATAGAAAGAAAGGGCTGAGCTTTGTCGTGTACATCAGGTGTACGTCAGATGCTTAGCAACAGACTTGACTGACAGTTACATTAGCTCCTATAGATGGGAAAAGGTACTTAAAGTCTGAATTTAGTCTTGTTCGAGGTTGTTCTAGCCAACCACCCTCCATTATGGGTCTTGACTGAGCAACCAAGGATATCTTTTATGGAACTACAAGTACACTATTTATGCAATGGGGCTGTGTTGGAATATTCTATGCTGAATACGGAAATTCTACAAAAGTGTTTTCTGACTTAAGAGTGTGTAATAGAATAAACTGAGTTTTGGTTTAGAACAACTGTCTCTGTCTCGATGTAGTTGGGATCCCTGCCAACTTCTCTTCCTCTCCACTGAATACAGTGGGGATGGGAGTCCATGAAAAGGTTCCTGCACTCCTAATTTTCCCAATACTTTCTACCTCTGATGATATAGCTAAGCAACCTATAACACACCTTTCATTTATAAAACACATCTAAACATCTGAGCATTTTCCAGGTCATTAGAAACTAAAAAGTTTTATTGCCCCATTTTTGATGGGCGGCTGCTTATAAAAATAGAGTTGGATCCAAACATGCCTTTCAAGAGCAGAATAGCACCTCTGGATCCAATCCATTGTTTTTTAGTCCACTACAGTCCATGTATACCATATGCATGGACAACTAACTCCCGTTGGCCATTTTTGGTCTACTGTTTGCCATACAGTGAAACCACTAAGGCTACAATTTATATGAGACTGAGTGGGTTTACACCTTAGAACTGCCAAGTCCTCAGTAGGGTTGGGGGATCCTCATGTAAGCCTTGTGTACTTACCAGAAGTTCTTACTGGAAGTGACAAAAGGTAGCTCTAGGGATTGACAGAAACTCTGCAGGTTTATTCTATGGGTTTACCTAGATTCCTAGAGCTACCATTTGTCACTTCCAGTAAGAACTTCCAATAAGCACAAAAGGTTGTTCTTTAAAAAAATTCTCCCCATGACTCTGTGCCCCCCAACCCACCCATCCTAATACACCTAGATGTAAGTACAATGCACTTCTTTTCTTAACTTTGGAAACTATAACTAGCAAATGTAAACCATTGTTAATTTCCTGCTTCAGATTAACTTTTAAATTTTTTTCTTGATTCTGAAAAGACAAGGGATACATGTCCCATTAATTCTGTATAACTCTTGGCCATAATAGGATTTATTTTATGGTTTGTTCTGAAACAAAATCCATAGCCCTTTCCATAATTTAACTAGTAACTTATTTGATCCCAAGCAGGAAAGTAGATTTCCCCCCCCTGGTCATTTACTTCAATTCAGTTTTATATAACTTGATGTAGTATGTACTGTGAATATTCCTACAAACACAACAAAAATCTGTATTTAAAAAAATGATTATTTCAAAAGGTTTTTCACAGACATGAAAATATCAAATTAAAATAGATCTGTCTGAATCATCTAAATATGCAAATTCCTAATTTTTCCTTTAATCAGGAAAAAAACCACGTTTTGAAATGTTTTCACTTGCAAGGTGGCCCTGATGTCATTTAATGTGAAACATAATTCAGACCGAAGAGTCGTTAATACTTTCTATCGCAAGAGTGCTTCTGGGAAACGCTGATAAAAACTTTTTTTACAGCACAGCAAAAGGGAGAAATAGGCACACCACTATGAAACTTCAAAACACTGATGAAATTAGCCTGCTTTTCAATATTTTATGATTTAATAATGCTAGCAATATAAAATATAGCAAGAGAAAAAATTTGGAAAACAGAAAAGCAGATTGGGATTCATGGTATTTGTGCTTTTTGCAGTGGGATCGTTATAGCAAGTGATGTGGCATCTAAGCGGCAGATTTTGTTTGTTTTTATTTCTCTTTTAAACAAACTGAATATTTTAACAGTTCAAGCAGAAGTCCAAATGACCCATCAAATTAAAGCAATTGTCTGTGTTTTAGTTCCTCCGAACAAAGGAAGGTACAGAATACAATAAAAAAAGAGATCAATAAAGAAGTCTGAAACCTACCAATACTGGTAGCAGGTGTCATGCAGAAAACTGACCCTGTTGTGTTCATGCAATGATAGATGGGGGGAAAGTGAATAAAGGGAAGAAACAGGTTAGCTGTTTAGAGTTAACATTCAAAGTGAGATCCAAGCATTCCCAAGGAGAAGCCAAAGTTAGTTCAATACAACTTCAAAAAGGTCATTCATAGCTCCAGTATAAAGCATTTGGTTTCATAACACTAACATCATATTGGGCACATGGATTCAAACACAAATAATTCAGTGATGGATAGGCCCCAATCCAGAACCATTTGCCTTTTTTTTTTTTTTTGCTTTGACAGTTCTTTCAGTTTTGTGAGATATGGAAAAGAACACTGGTGCCTGGGTTATTTTCATTCTTTGCAAACTAGTCTTAACGGGATGTTTTGTACCAATTTGTTCTGTTGGGAAACAACAACGAGCCTGTGCCATGGAATTGGGTGAAGACTGCATATGAAGCTGAACAGAGAGGAGCGCAGACTTGGAGAAAAGAGAGATGCTAATGCTCAAAACATGCGCTCGCGTATTTGTAAACAATTAATTTAAACATTTGTTTTAAAAATATGTCACATGCCGCCCTCGGAGGAGGCACCGTGCAATGCTTTATTTAATATTTAATATAATCCTCCCAGCGATTCGAAAGCCTCGGCGAGTAGATAAAATGGGAACCACTCCTTAGAGAGGGTGGGCACACCGACTCCCTTCTGGGAAGGTGTTAGCTCTCAGTTGGAGACGTCCTGGTCTGGACCCGGAAGGCGGAAGAATCTACTCAGCTAAGAAAATCCCTGCAGTTATTATTATTATTATTATTATTATTATTATTAGTATTATTATTCCTTCCATCGATAGGATCTAGGCCTTAAAAAGCTTTCCTCCTGAATAGTCCAGATCATATCACAATAACCAGTACTGCATCCTGGGTTGGATCCCATGTATTTTCCCCACTAAGGGTAGCACATCTTGCTCCTCCTGAGCAAGATGCCTTTCCTCAACACAAGAGAAGAGCCTCTAGTGTTGGGGGAGACCCATGGGATCCGACCCACTATCTACAGCTCAATTTTTAATTTTTTTTGACTCAGAAGCAAATCCTTCTAAGTTCAATGTATTTACTTCATGGCAAGTATGCTTACAACTGTTACCTCATCCTATGCAGGTTTTCTCAGAAGTAATTTCCACTGTGTTTGAGTGTGTGGAAGGTTTTAGCACAGACCACAATCATATGGGGAGGGAAGGGGGCATGGTGTAGCCTGATCTTGTTGTATCTTGGAAGCTGAGCAGGGTTGGTGCTTGGAAGGGAGGCCACCAGGGAAGGCTCTGCAGAGAAGGGCAATGGCCGACCACCTCCACTTCTCACTTGCCTTGGAAGACCCAACGGAGCCACCATAAGTCAGCTGCTGTGACTTGACAGCACTTGACAGACACAATCAGATGCACCATCTTTGGGAATCAGCCCCAATCAACTCCTTATGACTTACTTCCAAATAAATATTAATAGCACTGAGGTATATTTGTATTAGGAGCTGTGGTGGCTCGTGGTTAAGACACTGAACTGCAGGGCTGTGGAAGGTCGGTAGTTCAGCAGCTCGAGACCCGAGTGCCGCATGACGGAGTGAGCTCCCATCTCTAGTTCCAGCTTCTGCCAACCTAGCAGTTAGAAAGCAAGAAATTGCAAGTAGATAAATAGGTACCACTTCGGTGGGAAGGTAACAGCGTTCCGTACGCCTTGGTGTTTAGTCATGCCGGCCACATGACCACGGAAACGTCTTCGGACAGCGCTGGCTCTTCGGCTTTGAAACGGAGGTGAGCACCGCAACCCTAGAGTCGGATTCGACTGGCTTTTGAGCAAGGGAACCTTTACCTTTCTATATTTGTATTACACGCTGATAAGGCAAAATTTGGTTCTGCAGTTATTTCCTCCTGGCAAAGCATTTCTGCTGACAGGATTTCTGTCAGTGAAGTGTAACTTCCCTTAGCTCCCCTGCCCTCGAAGTCCAAAATCTCCACCCACTATAATGCTCCTTGGGGGTCAAAGGACCCCACGGAACACCATTTGGGAGGGGACACGTGGGGCTGCAGTGAAGAGAAAGTCATGCTCTGTGGATAACAGAAACACTTTGGTGGATCCAACCCATGCTCAAGATGTTAAAAAAGGTAAAGGATTCCCTTGCTCGAAAGGCAGTTGAATCTGACTCTAGGGGGCGATGCTCATCTCTGTTTCCAAGCTGAAGAACCAGCGCTGTCCGAAGACGTTTCCGTGGTCATGTGGCCGACATGACTAAACGCCGAGGTGCACGGAACGCTGTTACCTTCCCACCGAAGTGGTACCTATTTATCTACTTGCAATTTCTTGCTTTCGAACCACTAGGTTGGCAGGAGCTGGGGCCAGAGACGGGAGCTCACTCCGTTATGCAGCATGTGGTTCTTGATGCCAAGCTACCGACCTTCCGGTCTGCAGTTCAGCGTCTTAATCTCTGAGCCACCGTGGTCCACTCAAGATGTTACTGGCCACCAAATCTCAAAACATTAGCTCTCAACTACAAGAAGTCAATTTTTAGTGAGTATTTTATATCATATATAGTGATTGCTACACCATTATTTTTCTTACATGCTTTGATAACCATGGAACCTACTCTAACCAGCATTCCCTGGGACATGATGGGGAAAAAGTGCTCCATATACATAAGATGCTTTGCAATGATAGCATATTCGAATGATAAAAGGGTTGGAACACTTTCCCTATGAGGAAAGGTTAAAGCGGTTAGGGCTCTTTAGCTTGGAGAAAAGACGACTGAGGGGTGACATGATCGAGGTTTATAAGATTATGCATGGGAAAGAGCAGGTAAAGAAAGAGGTACTTTTCTCCCTTTCTCACAATACAAGAACTCGTGGGCACTCCATGAAACTGCAGAGCGGTCGGGTTAGAACAGATAAAAGGAAGTACTTCTTCACCCAAAGAGTGATTCACATGGAATTCACTGCCACAGGAAGTGGTGGGTGCTACAAGCATGGACGGCTTCAAAAGGGAATTAGATAAGCATATGGAGCAGAGGTCCATCAGTGGCTATTAGCCACAAGGTATAGCTAGGGGCTCTGGGGCAAGTGATGCTCTGTCTTCTTGGTGCTTGGGGGGGGGGTCAACAGTGGGAGGGCTTCTAATGTCTTGGCCCCACTGGTGGACCTCCTGATGGCACTGGTATTTCTGGCCACTGTGTGACACAGAGTGTTGGACTGGATGGGCCTTTGCCTGATCCAGCATTGGCGTCTCTTATGTTCTTATGTTCTTATGTTCATATTAAAGGTTTGGATTCTAAGTAAGTTCTCCACTTTCAGAAGGCACTTCCACCAGCAGAATGAGAAAAGTAATTTTCACCAACTCCCTTCTCCTTCTGCAGGCCTCTGCTTTGTTCCCATGCTGTTCCTAGGAGTCCACCAACCCCCAAGGGCAGGATTTCAGAGAGCACGGCAGGTTGCAACAGGAGAGGTTTGGCTGGAAAATTCCTTTCCATGAATGTTGCTGCACAGGCTCCAAGCTGATGTGTTTTGCAAACTGCAACAGGTCCGGATTCTTTTAAAAAACGAACCAAACTTTGAATCATCTTCCCATTTAAGTGAAAGAGAAACATAATGTACAGCCAGCAAACTATGAATGACCTTACAATGAATGAACAACTTCCAGAGAATTAATTCAGTATTGCCATTACTACGCTCACTTCAAGGGGGGGAAAAAGCATTTGCATTTTTTTTTAAAAAAAATGCTTCTGTTTCTGAGACCATAAAACCACTAGGTACCACATTACCAGATAGTTATTCTAAATGCACACTAACTTAGCCTACAATCCATAAATCAATTACTTTGCAATAATTCTGAAAGAATCAATGTATTTGCAGGCTGTGGGCTGTAGCAATAGCATGCAATGTATGCAAGAGAAAATCAAAAACAAGAGAAAGAGAAAGCTACTCCATTATTTCCATATACGTTAACTGGTAATTTCAGTTAACAACACCACAAAACAAAAACATACATGCATTTTCCCATATGCCCATCAATAAAGAGATACTTAGGAGTAATTCTTCTCACTTTTGTGTGGGGCTAATACAGAAGTATTAACTGTTCACAGACACTGAAGAACCCACCAATGGCACCAAAGCACTTTAAAAAGTAAGGAAGATGCAAGTGTTGCTAAATCTCTGCTTCACAAACTTACCACTCACTCCTGTTTACTGTCATTTAGTGCAAAAAATGTGCTAGGGTGAATGAGCTTCCATTACATTGCTCGTCTGTAGGTTTTCTGGCACCTATGTTTATCACTGCAGAATGAAAAGCTTTGCTACATTCAAAGCCTTTTTTCATAACTTACAGAATCAGGAGCTCAAGGGACATTTCTGGCAGTGAATTCTACACTGTTTTCTCTGTTGGGAGCCAACTTCACGAAGATAAGCACATAGCTACTTATTTGGATTCCCTGCCCCTTTTACATGGCGATTCAGTATCCACGTACAGGAAGCATACCTGCTCCATATAAGGGAGGCACAGAAATGCAGTAGGAAAGGAAGCGGAGAAGTCCCAGGGTGGAAGCAGAGGCCCTGCACATGATGAAGCAAGGCTATGTGCTTGAAGGCTAAGCACCAGAACTTTACAAAACTGAGAACTGGTAGTTACTGGGGTGAACATGATATGGAAAGTAACCATCCGTGCTTGGTGGTGATTGGAAAGGCCTGTCAGGACACAGCCGACGACTTATGACAAGCCCCTAGGGTTTTCCAGGCAGGAAACATTCAGAGATCATTTGCCATTGCCTTCCTCTGCATAGCAACCCAGAGTCCTCCTTAGTGGTCTCCCATCCAAGTACTAATCCAGGCTGCCCCTGCTTAACTTCCCGAGATCTGACATCGGGCTACTCCGGGCCATCCCAGTCAGGGTGTGAAAAGCTTTAGGGGTCACTGTACATAGGACACATGCTTAGTGATGGTAAATTAGATTGGTGAGGACACCACAGTCCGGGGGTCTCAGCGCATAGACTCACTACCTGCCTCCTACAATGTTCACCAAATGTTGCAACGTTTTCCCAATAGTTTTCATGATGAGGCCAAAGAACAAAGTGACGTGTTCTTCGGGCTCTCAATGAAAAATGGAAAGCAAAGCAAAGAAGCCTGTAAAATACCTCTGCATTTCAAAGAATATCTTAAAAGGTACAACAGCATCGTAAAAATCAGTAAAGATTTACTGTAATGCTCACTGTTCCTATTCATGCAACCACGTTTTGAGAACTCTGTAAAGTTGGTAATCCGAGGGTCAGGAGTCCTAGGCTACATGTGATAGCAAAGATAGCAAAGATTCCTGCCTGCCTGCCTGATGAATAAGATTAAAAAAATATATGGACATGCAGAGTTTTTTTCCTACAAAAAGTACAAATAAAACTAATAAAGCTTTATGAATATATGGATATTTATATTCATAAGCTGTTGATGCACCAGACAATGGTTACAAGCCTGCATTCTTTACTGTGTCTAAACTGAACCCATGCGTGGCTGCAGATTCGCTTTAAAAAGCAATTGGAAAATCTGACCGCAGATTTCCCAGTCTCTTGACTAGTTTAATCCTGAGGTAGGTTTTGGCAGCGCAATCACCCAAAAAGGTTTACTGCTTGAATTGCCATTTTGACATGTGACATTACTAGCCAACAAATTTAGAGTCCAGGGGGGCACCTTTAAGACCAACAAAGGTTTATTCAAGCTATGAGCTTTTTGTGTGCAGGCACACTTTATCAAATACATTGGAATGGCAGGCAAGGTTCAAACTTATAGCCAGAAAATGAACAGCAAATGAACATGCAACAGGATGATGATCAAAATATGCAAAGTGACACTAAATAACAGGTAAGGTTATAGGGTCAACAAGTTGTAAATCAATAAATATGTCAGACTAGCAGATAAATGTCTAAAGGTGTCTTTTCTAATCGTGGGAAGGTGCCACTGGACTCTAAATTTGTTGTACTGCTTCAGACCAACCTGGCTGACCAAACTGATACTACTAGCCAGTTAGGGGGAGTGGTTCTGTCCACGTGAAAGTATGAGTTATGAGTTATGCTGTCCTTCTTCCCCAGAAATAATACAAAATACACTGCCAGGAGGAATTACTGGTAAAACCCCTGATGATATTTTCTTAGTTAATGACATTCTCAGAACTGATAGTGTCACTGGGTTGGACTCAACCAGTTTTTCCTCTGGTGGAAACAGGTGCAGGGAACTCCTCCGAGTACCCAAAAAAAGCTGTCCTAGGGATCATGGTGACATGCATGGACACAAACTGTGTAGGACAGAGATCAACCCAACCTAATAATTTTTGAAAGATTTTCCATTTATTTTTCCATGTCTGAAGAACGTGCGATAACATGAACTTTTTCTGCAATCAGAAAAATAGGCAGACTTCCATGCGTCCTCAATTTCAGACACTGCATTACATTATTTGAGTGGCTATACTACGAGAATACTCAGTTTATTATGGGGCTTAACTGACTGCAACAATGTCCACACTAGCTCTAAAGTCTAGCAGCGCTTTTCCTGAGCAGAGTTACACCCTTCTAAGTTCACTGACTTCAGCTGAAAGGTACAAATCTGCTTAGCATGGCCTTGTGAAGTAAGCACAGAGTGACCATGGAACTCCTTATCTTGCTAGGACGATTTCGCACTAGAGCTGCCTCGTGGCGCAGCCGCCGTTTGCCCCGACACAAACATGTCAATTTCACACCCAAAGCTGCGGGGCTGTATTTTGACTCGCGGCTTCGCCCGATTTCCTCCGCAGTTTCGTGATCCTGGTTTTTGAGGATCATGAAACTGCGGAGGAAATCGGGCGAAGCCGCGGGTCAAATGCAGCCCCGCAGCCTCAGGTGTGAAATTGACAAATAGTGTTGGGGCAAACAGCGGCTGCGCCGCGAGGCAGCTCTAGTGCGAAATCGCCTCCAGTGTTTCATTCAAGATGAACCACATTTTAATGCATTTAAACACCAGTGGCTGACCAAAGAACCAGGAGAGATATTTGCACAACAAACTGCATGGTTAGGAAAATTAACGCCGCCACACCACTTAGCATTACTCGCCATGTTAAAAGCACCTTTCCATCTTCCATCAGGACCAGTTATGTGTATTCTGCACAAAAATGAGTCTGGATTTTGTGCCAACAAAGCAAATTATTCTCTAAGAATAAATTATGCAAAATGGGTTATTTCCATAATTTATTCTGCTTCTGCAATTTTGTTTTGGATAATTTGAAGCGCTGTTGACGAGCATACAGGTGGCAGAAGGCAAAGAGGAAGAGGAATAGAGAAAGGGTATAGAACAAAGTTTTGTTTGAAGAGGGTTAAGAGATTCTTCAAAACCTCTGCTTTCTGCCATTGCCTGATCACAGATTTTGGACAGGGAACTCACATGGTCTTCCTGCCTCTATAATTTCTGTCTTAGGGTAACTATCACTTTGATACTTTATAGGAACATCAAAAGAGTTCAAGTATTAGCAGGGAGATCTGTGTGGAGTTGGAGTTGTGTGGTGTTGGCTCAGAAGCAGAAAATATCATGCAAGATACACTTGCAAGGACAGAGGTAGTAATTACAAGCACTTAGCGTACTCCTGGCAAATCTGACTAAGTGTGCTTTCTCCCTCAGGGTCCTCAATTCCCAATAAAACTGTGGTAGAAAGGTGTCTGTAGAACACACTTCAAGTAGAAAGAAAATCTGTCAAAAGTAGAGCAGACAATAGCTAAGCCTGGATCCAAAGATGCACAAGCAGAAACATAGGGTGATTTCCCACAAGCGCTGCTCCGCGCTCACTGCTTCCTTTTGCCCCTAATGGTATGTGTCAATTTCACACAATCCTCAAAACAGGATTGAGTAGACGCGGGGAAAACTGCGCGAAGCTATGGGGCAAAATGCGGATGCACAGCAGCTTGGGTGAAACTGACACGTACCATCGGGGCAAAGAGAAGCGTGAGCGCGGAGCAGCGCTTGTGGGAAATCACACATAAACAGACCTGGTACAGTTCTGCTTTTGTTAGATCTTTTGTAACAACTAGCACTTTCCTCCCTGTATCTTAAACTGCCCAGAAATGGCTTGCACAATGTCTTGCCCAAGTGGAAAAACAGTTCAGGATATGTCACGTTTAACTTAGCGCAGGGGGCTAGAGTGAGGTTTTCCCCCACATTTCCACTTGCACACACAGAAACCTTTCAGGAGGAGATCCAAGTCCCATGTTCAAGAGGCTGCTACAACACATGAGAAAGAGCAAGGCTAAGTACTTCCTTAAACACATGAAGCTGCCATATACTGAATCAGACCCTGGGTACATCTAAGTGGGCCGCATGGGTAGGGCGGGATATAAATCCCAAAATAAATAAATAAATAAATAAGTCAGTACTGTCTACTCAGACTGGCAGCAGCTCTCCAGGGTCTCAGGCAGAGGCCTTTCATATCACCTACGGCTTGATCCTTTCAACTGGAGATGCTGGGGCTTGAACTTGGGGACCTTCTATTTAGCATTCTTAGACTGTTCAAGGCCTGATACTCAAAACAAAATTGTTTGCTAATTTCCCAACCTAAACAATTCTGTGCCAAATTACTCAGGTGGGCAGCATAGTGAATTGGCAACACAGGACTTTCTTTGCTGTAGAAGTTTTATGGCAATTTTTTTTTTTACTCTATAAAACGGCATACCTGTTGGAAAAAATGCTGCGTGTTGCTGCAGTTGTGCACTAGCTAGAGCCTGTTGGTAGTGCAAGAAACTGGGATTAAAAACAGCACTGGCACCATTGCTTTTCTCAATAGCTTGCCTCTTTGGTAAAGGGTGAAGGACGCCGGGAGGAAAGGCCTGTAAATGCGAAGGGGATAAAAACACAGTGAGGGTGAACGGGGCCTACAAGAGATGGTCTCTAACTTTAAAAAAGTTTTCTTTAAGAAAAACATGGTAACTGTTTTTAAAATCTGTTGAAGATGCCTTGCCATGCACATTAGTTCAAAACAGCAGCAATGGCAAATGGATAGCACTTTTTTGTTACTGATAGTAAAAAAGCATGGTACAATTAAACTAAAAATTATAGCACCACGATAACTTGGGGGGGGATTTTTTCAAGACAAAAGGGAGCTTAAAGAAAGCAAAAGTTCTGTTTTAAAACAGAACTTAAAATTGTAGGAGAAAAACAGCACTTGTATCACATTACGTAATTTTTCAAAAAGAGTTAAATAACAGCATTGTTAGCTATGTTAATTAGTATAGCATGAGCATCTTCAATTACAAAGGCAGTTTTTTTCCTCATTTCAACTTTTATATACTTTAAAATGAAACCACGTTAAAGGAAGAAGTTAAGCTGCTTTGGAACAACTACATATGACAATGAGATGGCTAAATACTGATTCTTTAAAAAAATAAAACTACTAATACAAGATAATTCAGTTAACATTAAAATTATTTGCATTTTGGAAAAAGCTACATGCAAAGCAAAAGGTGAAAGGTCAAAGTACCAGATCTACAGTTGCTTCGAGAGGTCGCTTCATTGCTTTGGCAGTCGACTGAGTCTTTTAATAACAGGCAGCGAGCACATGATGGCAGTGGGCCAATGGGATTCAAGCGAATTAACATACAGGTAAACAGCAAGCAGAGGTGCATCATGGGAACGGCATTGCATTGTGGATAGGTGAGAAGGAAAAAAATATACTGAATGCAATATACAACATACAAAACACTAGGCATGCACAACAACAAAAATGTTTTTTGTCTTCTAAAGAGATGAATATTACACCTTGAATTAGTACTGAAGCAAAAATGCATCTACTATACCTTAGTTAAAAGCATATAAGAGAGTAAAATATAGATGTTTGAAATTTAGGAAAGTTGATTAAAAACAGCAGCTTGCAGACACCATTAAGCATTTATAAGCACCAATAAAGCTGTACCGCTACATAGAAAAGCATAGTTATTTCAGAGTTTTCCTAAAAGAATTTCTGATAAGTTAGTTATGCCATATTAAACTGCTTAAATTAACTTTCAAAGACTAACATTCAAAATCCAAAGAACGAAAAAGATATTTTCTTATTTAATATAATGAGCACAGGTATAAACTTAAGAGGGTTAATGTTACTGGGCACAACTATATTAACAAAAAAAGTACATGTGAATAAGCATTAACAGTAACATCAGTTTTGTTTTTGGTACATTGGTTTAATTATATTTGATCACTAACTTATCATCAAATTCAGTTTGATTTTTCTTTTACTATGCTACTAAACAACAGTGTAGGTTTCTTTCAACAAACTTACCACATTAAGTTGAGGAGGAATGCACATTATATTTACTTAAGCATTTGTATTATTTAGTTGGGGGCAGGGCTCTTTTTGTAAAAAAAGTCCAGCAGGAACTCATTAGCATAATAGGCCACACCCAACAGCAGAAACTCATTAGCATATTAAGCCACAACCCTGACGCCACAGCTCATTAGCACATTAGGCCGCACCCCCATATTACCAGAAGTGTGGTCATCCAGCCACACCCACCTTTTGCTTCTTATTCTGTTTACCTTGTTTGTTGTCAAAACCCAGGGCCTTTTTTTGGAGCAGGAACTCCTTTGCATGTTAGGCCACACACCCCTAATGTAGCCAATCCTAATGAGTTTCTGCTGTTGGGTGTGGCCTATTATGCTAATGAGTTCCTGCTGGGCGTGGCCAACTCAGGAGCCACCCGGAACTCCGTTCCTGTGCGTTCCTGCCCAAAAATAGCCCTGGTTGGGGGTGTTTCATCACAAAATTTATCCCAGGTTCTCAGTAAAGGATACTAACAGAAAACACCACTCCATGCAAATGAAAACTTGACGTTCAAAACTAAGTCAGGGAGCTAATGACGACACGTAAAATACCTCAAGGAAACAAACTTCTTAACGTACAAAGTCAAAGAATACTTCTTTTATTGTCTGCTCTCTGACAGGCAAAGACTCTCCAAGATTTCAGGCAGAGGTCTCTGCTCAGTCCTGCTCCCAGCTATCTTTACGTATGAAGCTGCTTTATACAGAGTTTGGCTCAGAATCGAAACACGTAGCCCACTCGTGTTCCCTCTAAGCTGAGTTAGTGTGAGCTGGCTCGCAGTTTTTTAGCTTCCGGCTCACACATTTTTCTCCTAGCTCAGGAAGGATGGCTCCAGAGCAGACTAATTTATGCAGCAGCCAAATCGCTCGCTCACATCTTTAATACCAGTAGCTCACAAAGTAGAATTTTTGCTCACAGGACTCAGCAGCTTAGAGGGAGCATTACTGCTCTGATCAGCTGCAGCTCTCCAGGGCTCCAAGTGGAGGCCTCTCCACCCCTGGTACCTAAGACGCTTTGACTGAAGATGCTGGGGGATTTATCTGTGGTACAAAGAATCTATATGGGCTTTCCACTGCTATATGGGGCTATCCCACACCTTAAGGATTTTTTTTAGTGTGACTACAGTCTCTGATAGAAAACATTTGTTTGGCATTAAGATTACATTCCATGAGAACGTGTGGACTAGTTTAATAAATCAATAAGCAGGTTTTACACAGTCAGCACAATAGGTTACCCCATCAGGAGATGTTAATATTCAGGATTGCAAGAGGTATACTCCCTAAAGCAATGGAGCCACTTGAGGCTTGTACCTTAAAATAAATAAGAAGACACTCTGGAAGGACTATGGCGAGTAGTTGGATGCTAACCGATAACTTCCACCTCTTGACGGGGCGCCATTATCACCAGCGCCAACATTGAAGAGTTTGGGCGTGATTTTGGATGCCTCCTTATCAACGGAGGCCCAAATCACATGTGTTACCAGATCAGCATTTGTCCACTTTGTTGGAAATATGTGTGCTGCAAGGTCTAAATTCAGTCATTATAGGGTTAATGTGTTTACCTTGTGTGCTATTGTTTAGCCTGACCTGGAAGGGAACCTGGCACGGAGCCAATGGGAAGAAAGCCTGGGAAACTACAGCCTATTTACTAACAATCATTGGTTGATGTATTCAGGTGATTTCCTTCTAGGGGTCAAGAAGAAAGAAGAATCTTCATTACCAACTGTGTGGTCAGTCTGTAAAGATGTAGTCTTAAGTCTGTTTGTTGTTTTGTAGATTTTCCTGTGTACGCTTCCCTTTAGAAATAAAGATTTTTACATAGAAAGAAAA
>NW_015176498.1:285790-307994 GCF_001447785.1 Gekko japonicus | reverse complement strand
GGGATCTTTTCCTGAAGCACTTCTTGGCTGTTACCATCAACTTTAAAGCTAGCCTCAACCAGAGCCAGAGCCTTTTCAGCTTTGACACCGGCCTGGTGGAACACTCTCCCAAGAGAGATCCAGGCCCCGTGAGACCTAATGCAGGGCCTGTAAAGCAGAGATGTTCCACCAGGCCTATGGCGGAGGCGGTAGTGACTTATCAGTACTGGCCTGCCCCGAGAGTTTTTCTATCTTATATTGTTTTACTCATCTGCCGTCCCCCATATTATTAGTTACCATCTACTGTGCATAGATGTGAAATTGATGCGGGAGCAGTGGTATTAACTGGCACTATAAATGATATCACATTTGGATTTTAACAACTGTTGATGTTACTCTAATCATTTTATTGTATTTTATTATACTGTTGTAACCCGCCCTGAGCCCTGTGGCACAGGGGAGGGCAGGACAGAAATCCAATAAATAGATAGATAAATAAATAAATAAATAAGTGCCTGCCAAGAGCAATCACTACATTTGTACCACTACAAAATCCATGCATGCATGTTTTACCTTTTTTTCCCCCCCTTTGCAAAATTTCATGTTCAAGAAAGAAGTTCAGAATTGGTGTAAGAATAGCTAAAGTAAATGGTTGTCCAAGAAAGGCAGTTAAGTGGGTGAGATTGGTTGGCCCATGTGACATCTGATGTCACATGGGACTGCTTCATATTTCCATCGCCAAATCTCCATAATGTCCCTTATTACATTTAGGCAAAGCTAGACTGAAATTTCAATACACCAACATGAAAGCCCCTTTTAGTTTGCATTTTACTTCCAGACTTTTGACCATTTTTTTCCTTTGATAAGCATAGGTAGACCTTCACTGAACTTAAGCCTTAATTTACAAGTGCTGTTTTCTTCTGAAAGGCATCATAGTGAAACTGGATGCACTGTCTATACAATGGCCACTACTCACATTTGTTTAATTACTCGGCCAGTGCCAGGAATGAGGACAATGCTTCTTTGATCTGTATGCTGAGCAAGCTCTTCATGAGATGAAAATTCTGCTTGCTTCTTATTTATCTAACCCTATAAATACCACTTGGCTACCATCAGACACCATGAGCATTGCTGGAAAAAACTAGCACATTCCAAAAGTAGTAAGAAACTGCCAAGTAGGGATGTGCATTTGGATATATACCAGTGAAACCGCTTATCAGTGTTTCTGGGTATATTTGAGTATCCAGAGTGGCATTCAGGGTTCTTGGGAATACTGCTATCTGGGTCTCATATATTTCTGGAAATATTCAGGAATATTGGGGGCTGGTATTTTAAGGACCCCAAGTTTGTTTCCCCCCCCCCAATTAACAGGTTTCCTGGGCAATGGGACAGCGGCTCGAGGACAGCACAAGCCAGATGCAGAACCCCGCAGAACTGTGGGTCTGGCTGGCTCCTTTTCCTTCCCTCCCTCCTTTGTGGAGGGGCCTTTTTCCAGGGCCACTTTTTCCTCCCAGTCTGCACAGCTGCGAGTAATATGACTGGACAAACCTTGCTCAGGGCCCGTGGAATTGTACCCCTTGGTCCAATTTGCTTGAAATTGGGGAGGGGGGGTGCCTTTAGAAAACGGCTCTTAGGATTGTGTCAAGATGCCTCGTCAGTTCATCAAGCTATCCCACTGCCTTATGAGGTAACAAAACACGGGACAGTATCTGATCTTATATTGGAGGAACTTTCTCCAACATAAATGATTCTTCCATTGACGGAAGTGGCTCTTCCATGAGAAGAAAAGCCACAAATTGGAGGGAGTCTCCTTAGGCTGGGCAGAAGGTTTCAAATCTTGCTTAGTGGGGTGACAGGCAACAGGCCACTCTGACATGGACGGCCTAGGCTAGCCCAATATTCCCAGATCTGAGAAGCTAAGCAGGGGTGGCCCTGGTTAGGTATTTGAAAGGGAGACCACCAGTGTTCCCTCTAAGCTGAGTTAGTGTGAGCTAGCACACAGTTTTTTTAGCCTCACGCTCACATACTTTTGTCTTAGCTCAGGAAGGATGGCTCCAGAGCAAACTAATTTATGCTCACAAAGTAGAATTTTTGCTCACAAGACTCCACAGCTTAGAGGGAGCACTGGAGACCACCAAGAAAATCCAGGGTCGCTAACAGGGTTGCCAGACCCCCGGCCCGGGTGGGGGTTTGCCCAATTTTGGGGGCTTAGATCCACCGCCGGCCAGCTGGCCTGCAGAGGAAGGCCCTCCCCTGAACAGGAATGTTGCCGGGCAATGTCCCGAATGTGATAACGTCACCTGGAAGTGATGTCATTGCATCGCTGATGTCGGGGGTGTGTGTGACGCTCTAGATTTTGGGCAAACTCTATGGTTTTGAAATCAAAAGCCCCCTGCTGGGTCACAGGTAGGGCCTTTCTCTATTTCACTGTTAAGAAATGCCAGTGCACAAGATCACTCTGATAGGGTAGAGACAAAGCATATCCACCAAATGTTGTCATTTTTATGATCTTGAGAACACTCCAACATACAACCCACTGGTCACCCTGTAGTTTCATTTCCCCCTCTAGAAAACTCAACCTATGTCAGATAGCTCCCAAGGTACCATTCCAACTCACATAATTTTAATCACGTTACTATTAAACCAGTAGTGTGAGTTAACATGGAACAAACCATATGAAATCAAATGCGGGAGGCTAAGAGAATTCAAGATTCTAGTATCTCTAGTATCCCCATGCTTATGTAACACACACATACGCACGCACGCACGCACGCACACAAAAAGAGCCGGTCTCTTAGTTCCTCCTCTCTAACGTCCTATTAATTTTTCCAGGAGAAACTAATCAAATATCTGACCTTCCTTTGCAGTCACATCATGTCATGGCCGGGATTCAAACTGCCATGATGAGAATGAAGTTGGAAAGGATCTTTGTTCTGAAGAAGCGAGCAGCAGTGACTCATGAAAGTCACTGATTTTGTTAGTCTTTAAGGTGCTACTGGATTCTTGCTCTTTTCTACTGCTACAGACAGACTAACACGGCTACCCATCTTTATCTTTGTCAGCCTTCCTTTCCAACAGCAGCTCTGCCCTCCGCCCCTGACAAAAGGTCAATATTGTAGGCGGTACCCTCAAGCACCACATGGGATGTGGTGTACCAGGCAGGAGGAATGAGCTGACATTCCCCCCCCCCTCTTGTGCAAGCTCTTGCTCCAGTTGAGAGAGGCTGGGGACGATATACTGCTGCCAAGGATCCCTCACCCTCCAACTTTCCAGGTGGGAGTTTAGGGCTGCATTGGGGGATCAGCACAGATCCCTTCCCTGAACTCCCTTTCATTCGCAGTAGTTTGGATCCAAGCCTAGAGATGAAGAAGAGATTGGATTTATAGACCGCCCTTCACTACCCAAGGGAGTCTCAGAGCGGCTTACAAACTCCTTTCCCTTCCCCTCCCCACAACAGACACCCTGTGAGGTAGGTGGGGCTGAGGGAGCTCTGATAGACACTGCTCGTTTTTCAAGAACAGCTCTTATGAGAACTACGGCTTGCCCAAGGCCATCCAGCCAGGTGCAAGTGGAGGAGTGAGGAATCAAACCTGGTTCTCCCAGATTAGAGTCCGCGCACTTAACCACTACACCGAACTGGCTGTTCAAGTGTTGCCTACATAAATTAGCAGAACATTCAAATTTCTGAGCACCGAAATATGACCCAGAGCCATTTGTAAAAAAAAATGGTCAAGTTATCAGGACAAGAGTGTAAAATGATAGAAATTTAGCTCACTGTGCTCCAAGAAGGTACCTATTGTGCTGAAATAACTGGGGGGGGGGGTTATTGGGTTGCTGAGGGGGGGGGTTGGCTTGTTCATAGCCGAAAATTATATTTTCAGGAACGGGGTTAAGCTAAATAATACCCGTAAGCAATGCAGAAGCCGTAATTACGCAGCCTTGCACTTACCATCACTGTAGCAGCGGCAGCGGCAGCCTGGGCCGCCACTGCGGCCTGGTTGGCTTGGTGCTGAGCAGCTTTGATTTTGGCCTGCAAGTGAGCAGGAGGGTGAAAATATTTGCATTTCTCCCTCATGCAGCGCCCTTTTATGTAATCCATACAAACAGTTACGGTGTTGTCATTTGTATCAATCATTGTGCTGTCTGCTGGATGTGCAAAGCGGCAGTCGGTTTCACCCCGTGCACAGTTTCCTCGCTGGAACTCCCTGCATACCTGGTGCGCAAAACAACATTTATTATGCATACTCAGTCAGCAGGGGAGGGGTGGGGCAGTCACAGACAGAACAAAAGGAGAAATAAAATAATAATAATTTTCAAACTGTATTCCACATCAAGTTACCTTTAGAGCAAGGGTCTCCAACGTAGTGCCCGTGGGTGGCATGGTACCCACTGATGCCTTTCCTGCTGCCCAGTGAGTGTTTTTAGAAAGTGGGGCCCAGTGAGGCCCAGTGGGGCATATACCCAGGAAGGGTTCTGATTGTTCACTGGCTATTTAATTGGCTGCGCAGATTTTTTGAAATGTTGCTTTGGCAGCAGCTGCCACCACAGCACAAGGTTCTTCACTTGTGTGACTGAAGGTAAGCTGTGGCGTCCATTTTGTGACGGGCTCCACCTCCTGTCGCAGCCACGGTCGCGGCCATTTTGTGGCTGTGCCCAGAACACTGTGTCGGAATGCCAAAACTCCCCGCAGGCTCAAAAAGGTTGGGGACCCCTACTTTAGAGGGCGTACTTTTATACCCAACTTGTGGTAGGGGGACCCAATTTTGGACTTGGATCCCACCGGCAATTTCTGTGCAGGGAAGGATTTCCATCCTTGGAAATGAGACTTCCCTGCCTCCCCCCTACCCTGAAATCCCACCCATCTCCCCAGATATGATGCTCCTAGAGCATAGAGAATCCCCAGAAAAAGCTGGGGGTGGATAAGAGGTCTGCCCCGGAAGGGAAGATTTTTTGGGGGGGAGAAAAACCCGCTAGGGTGGGAATTTTGTGTGGGACCCCACCCTTAATTCTGTATCTTATACAGTGCGTTTCTCCCTCTCTCTCCCCATCTTTTTTTTCCTTTATTCGCTTGTAATCCTCTCTTTGAGTGATGGTAATTGTGCTGTCGGTTCTACCCACCTTAGGTAAGGTCACAATCCGCCAGCTGAAGACTAGCAGCCTACATTTTTCTTCTCACTATCTGCATCCTTGGCATACTTTAGAAGATTTAGATGTTTTAATATTTACTCACAAACTTCAAGACCGTTTAAAGTTGTCTAAATATGGACTTGCCTTGGCCCGGATCACCAGGCTAGCTGGATCTTGTCAGATCTCGGAAGTTAAGCAGGGTCGACCCTGGCTAGTACTTGGATGGGAGGCCACCAAGGAACATCAGGGTTGCTATACAGGGGCAGGCAATGGCAAACCACCTATGTTAGTGGCCACTTCCACACTGTCACCTTTGTCACTCTTGTCCCTATTGCTTTCGGTCATTGTCCCTCCGTCCCCCTTTCCACATGTGTTTTACTCCCTCTGGGACTATCAGAGAGAGCAAAACACATTGGGGGGGAGAACCCTGAAGCAATAGGGACAAACAAGTGGCCACAGTTTCTTGCCTTGAAAACCCTACGAGGTTGCCATAAGCCACCTATGACTTGACGGCAAAAAAAGAGAAAGACTCAAAACCTATATGCCTCTCTAGAATCAGCACTGAAACCTTCTTCCGTTGCTCCCACTTTGCTGCTGGTACAGCCTGTTAGAAATGGGTGGAGGCCAGTGCAAAGAAATGAGCTAACTTTTCCTTTTACTATCTGCGTAGCAGCAAGCAGCGCTGGAGAGAATAAAGGAATACCCCCCCTCCCAAGTCCTGCTACCCACTGGCTCACTTTCGGACATTCACACTACTCCACCTACCTTATCTTCACCTACATCTAAATGTTCTTTACCCGTTTACATGCCAAGAGGTTGGGTGGAAGTGTAAGACCTTTCCAAACACATTGCCGTTGTTCCCCTCCCACCCCGAGAAACCATTTTGCAATCTTGCTAAGCTGACTTAACAAAGAGCCAAAGTGCAAAAAGTTTTCCCTTGTCCGTACTTTCTGCATTTATTAGGCGCTTTCACCATAAAGGACCCAGCACCATCAATGTGGGCTGGGACCCACATAACTAAGGGACCACCTCTCCCCATAAATGCCTCAGGGAGCCTTGTGCTCCACTGACCAAGAGGTTGTCCCTGGCCTAAGGGACATCCATTTAGCCTTGACCAGGGCCAGGGCCTTTTCTGCCCTGGCCCCGGCCTGGTGGAACATGCTCCCATGTGAGCTCAGAGACCTCTGGGACCTTTTACCATTCTGCAGGGCCTGAAAAATTGAGCTGTTCCGCCAGGCCTTTGGGTGAGGCGATGGGTGTCCAGGAAAAAAGCTGCCCCCCCCCCGCGCTGAAGATATTTCCTTATGCAGCCTGGACTATGCAGCCTTGGAATCCAGTGACACCAGTACTGGGGACTGTACAAAACTGATGTGTATTGTCTTAATGTTGTTTTAATGATTTTAATTATTATTATGACTATGTTGTTGTGATGCTGTAAAGCCTAAATTTTGATTGTAATCCGACCTGGTCCCGTTCGTTGGGAGGGCGGACTATAAATGTGAAAATTAAATTAAATTAAAATGCAATCCAAAGATCGTATAATATTTAAAAATATAGCATATACCCATCCAATTACTATGCCTTCGGTCATTCTCATAGACAGGAGCACATAATCAGGTAAAACAAATCAGACAGGTGGCTCTTTAAACACGCTGTGCTATAACTGCTGCCAAATATTTGGCTACCTGTACACAGCCACTCAGTTTCTACGTCTCTTAATAAACAAGAAATTTTCTCATCTGGGGAATCAAAGCCAGCTCCAAGTGATGGGAGAATTAAGTTTGAGCTTGAATCTAAAAATATAGGACAATCTAGTACTATATGGTCAATGGAATCTATTCAATCTGAACTGCAGGTACATAATCTATCCAACAATAGTATACCTTGGTATCTTCCCATTAAAACTGCAGACGGCAATGCATTTAGCCATGCTAACTTCAATGCCCTTCCATACCTTGGTACTGTAAATATATCATATACAATGATACAGTTGTTTCCCACGGCAGCTTAAGAATTAAACTTTGTTGGTCTTAAAGGTGCCACTGGACTCCAACATTTTTCTGTTGCTTCAGACCAACATGGCTTCCCACTTTAATTTATTTCCTGCTAGTACAGGATAGGCAGTGTATTTACAGCTTCTATGCTGAGCAGAAACAGAGGTTCTTGCTGAGCAGCAATAAGAGGTACTTGTTTCTGTGTGCCAAAAAAACACATTTTCTTTCTTCTTCTTTGCCTACCAAGTATTAAATGCATGCATCAGCAGAATGACGCCTGCCATACCTCCAGTTTGTCTGTCCTGAGGAGCTTTTGTGTTGTCGTGGACCCAGGAACTGTGACAGGGGGACTTCCAGGAACAATTACTTGTTGCGTGGGAACAATTTCAGTAGGAACTAATCCAACCCCGGGAGTGACAGATGTTAAATACGGTGCAAAGCTTAATGCTGTGTTGGTTCCTATTGTCGGCCCTACAGGAAAGGAGGGCTAAGAGAGAGAAGAGAAAGAGAAAGCGAAAAATGTGTAAAACAGGAAAGCAGAGTTCTCTCTTGTCGTTTAATTGCTTTAATTTTTCCACACCCACCTGTTTAGTTGTAAAGCCGAGTTTCAAATGAATGAAGTAAACATACTAAATATAGTTCACTGGTCTAAACTGGCTGTATTTTGAGCCTGGATACTGATTTTCAGATCAGCATTTCTGTTGTGGAGATGTATTATCAGCACAGGCATTGCGGGTCTCCAGCAATGAGTGATTCACACATTGCACACTTACATTTCCACGGCTGCAACAGTTCACACAGGAGAATCGTTCAGCACAAACACCGCTCAGACAACAGCAGGAGTCCATGTTGCAGCAAAGCAGTTAGCAGGCCCTACAGGCTGCTGCCTATCATTCAGACAAATTATCGTTCTTAAGGAGGAACGAACCAGAAGACAAGCTGGGTCAAAACAGCATGGGATCGCTGCAAAGTTTAAGACACCCTGGGGATTTGCTGTAGAAAAATGGCTTAAAAATGGCTTAATATGACAGAAGGAAGTACGCAGCTGCAACTTCCAGAAGACAGTTGCTGGAAGAAGGTATTACACAGTGCGTGTAACCTCAGGGCTCTCACCATGCAGAATTGCTGGGTGTTTCCAAACAGATATAATTTCATTGGAAAATCCTTTTAATAAACAGTTTGAAAATCATTACTTGCATGTCTAACATTAGAATATATCACATTCTGCTGACATGGTGGCTACTGTTACAAAGTCCAACCATTCTAAAATAGACATGAAAGTGTAAACTTTGACCTCACCTTATTATATAAACAGTTCAGCTTGCAGATTCTTAGAACCAACAGGGGTGGGGGAAAGGGTGCAGGCACAAACACCAAAATGTACAATAAATATGGAGAAACAGAACACAATCAAGGGGTAAGCTGTTGCTTAAGCTTATATTAAGTGAATGGAACGTTTACAGGGCAGTCCTAAGCAGAGTTAAACCCTTCCAATTCCACTGAAGTCAATTACCTTCCAGGGATGTAACTCTATTTGGGATGGAACTGTTAATGGCACATAGTTGGCATGATCTTTCGTGAAATCAATCTTTTTAATCTGCCTCCAGTCCAGAGAACTACAGTGCAATCCTAAACGGAGTTACGCCCTTCTAAGCCCATTAACTTCAACAGGCCTAGAAGGGTATAACCCTGTGTAGGATGGCTCTATTAATCAGAACTACAGATCATTGTACATGACGGCACACTAAGCTTACATGCTTTCAATTAGACTAGAGAAGGACAGGGGTAAGTTACATATTGAGAAATGCAAAGGTGTTATCCAGACTTTATTGCACATATCCCAATGACTGGAGGTTTTTTTTGGGGGGGAGACTAACAATGATGCATTCTTCCTATTTGGCTCCAGAGTTAACGTTTTCCTCATGAAGAAACAACTTTTTTTCCCTGTTAGTCCTGCAGACATCTGTTGTACAGATATGTCTGAAATCATGATAATAAAATTGTAAAGGATTATTGACAAGGGTGCCAATATGAAATGCAAGTCCATTGCATCTTTATCTGTTACAATTTCTACATGTCAACTGTTTTGTGGTCTAATTTAAGATTTTCACAATAATTTCAGAACCAAACTGGGGGGGGGGGGAAACACACCCTTCAGTGCTCACTGCTTCTACTAAAAATTAATTCAAATTATGTTAATAGCATTAATTAAACTTTGCAGACTGTAAATGTATGTTGCAGATCAGCTACAGTACTGTAAGATCATATGCTTTCAGCAACAGCCTTAATCATGAATAAATTGCCTGGCCCTAGAAGTATCACAATGTCCCCAAAACGTTGCAATAGTTAATATATACAGAAAATGCTGAGGTTTTCCTTTCTTTAAAAAATCATAAAACAGCCTGTAAAATTTTCTTCAGCAGATTTCATAAACGCAGCCCAAAGGTAATGTACAAGTGAAGCTGAAAATACTGCATTCTCACAATGCCTTTGACAGGTTAGTTGGGACTGGCTTATGAAGCCAGCACAAATTGGCTATCGTTTCTTGAAAGGTACTTACCACCGGCTGAAGTGGTGTTCCTGGGAACATAAATTGCATCTGCTGCGCTAGCATTGCTGCTGCAGTTTTCTGTTGGATCAAGTTGTTCCTGCCATTAATTTCTAGCTGAGTTTTCAAATGTGTTGGTGGATGAAGGTATTTGCAGTTCTCTCTTGTGCAACGACCCTGCAAAATGGTATATTATTATCTGTTTTTGGCATTTTTTTTTTAAAAAAGCATCTGCAACGGTTTAGTGTTTCAGAGGAATCAGATGGCTGTCTGGACAGCAGCGACTTCCTTGGCTTATATCCAAGATGTCACATCCCCATTTAATCACATTACACAGAAACTGGTTCAAATGAAATCAGTTAAGACTTATTTCAGCGATCATCAGCTGCGTAACAAAGTGACACTTCTGCCATCAGAGTCTCGACTGCACGCTGTATGGTAGGGAGGGAGAGATGGAAAGTTACAGGAGAATGGCTTGGATCCGGACAGCTTTTCCCAATCAATCTCACCCAGTTCCACCGTGTGGTGGTGGAAAGTGCTGTCAAGTCTCAGCTAACTTAAGGTGACCCTGTAGGGTTTTCAAGGCAAGGGACATTCAGAAGTGGTTTTCCATCGCCCGCCTCTGGGTATCAACCCATCCAAGTACTCACCAATCCAAGTACTAACCCTGCTTAGCCAGTCTGGCCTATCCAGGTCCCAGGGCTTTGTCCATGTGGGTCTCCTCATTCCATGCAGAGCCTCTTTGAGTGGTCAAAAGTGACCCCTCCCTCCCTTTTCCACCAGAGGAAACGCTGGCTGGATCCAACATTGTCTGGCACAGAAATGCACTTGTCATACACTTTCCTATGACAGTGGCACTCAGTGAGACCTGGCAGGAGACGAGACACGGTGGGCTGATTTCTCAGGTACGCTCTTAGGCTTAAACAGAGAAGAAACCAAGGCCTAGTGTGACAACCCTTTGGGGGCAGCCTCCTGTCACTTTTTTTTTTTTTTGGAGGGGAAAAGGCTTGTCGTGATAAACTTGCCGTATACCACCTCCCCAGTGTGAAAATATGGGTAGTGTGTGTGTATGAAAGCCTTAGTATAACTCAGTATTACCTGTTGTGAGGTAATTTTATTTGCTTTACAGCAGGACTCAAGAGACATCTGAGGCAAGAGTAGAAGAGAACAACAAAAACACTTTGGCCCCGGTCACACGGAAGGTTTTGGGCCGGGAGAGGGACGGATTGGGGGTGCAGCAAACGGGCACGATCTCACCGCAACATCTGGGAAGCGGCGCGCACCCGTCCCCGATCCGGCCCTTCAGTCCGAAAATCCGCTGTTAAAATAAACCACCTACAGAGGTGGACTTTCCAGAAAGGACTGCCGTAGGATCGCCTGGCACGTCCTTCTGCCGGCGCATCCGAGGCTCCCAGCCGAACTGCGCATGCGCACACATGCGCAGCCGGCTGCCTCGCTTTGGCCGTGTTTTTTCCTGCCGTGTGGCAGGGGCGCCAGTTTAACTTACGAGAGTTTGCCTGAGCTTCTGAACACAGACAAGAAATACCCTGGCTGGGGCACTTATTTACTTATACCCTAATTAAGGCTTCTATTTATTTCTGAAGTATGCAGTTAGTTGAATGGCTTATATTATCTGATAGTTTCAGTATGAAATATTAAAGATGTTTTCTTTCGTATGATTCTTATCACAACAAACACTGGTATTCATGGTTTATCGTATAACTGATAAGATTGATGAGATAGGATATAAAAATGTTTATTATGAGGTATGACGAAATGGTAGAATGTTGAGCAGGTTGTAACAGCGGTTTTTAAAGTTACAAGGCTATATAATTTTCCTAAAAATTCAAGTATTTGAATCAAGGACTGTCCTCTTTATATTTGCAAAAAAATGCCCTTTATATTATGTTTTGGAAATTTTACCTTTTATTCTTTCCCCTTACCCCTTTTTAAATTCTGTATTCCCTCAAAAAGTTCAAAATAAAAATTATATTTAAAAAAGTTATGTCTGAAGTACACGTTCACTTATTAGAATCACAGAGGCTTTCGCAGTTTTAAACCACTTCTGTGTGACATTGATTCAGCCTGTTATCACTCAGGGTCTTTCCTTACAAACAGGCAGGATCCTGGCAGGCTTCCTTCACCTGAATACCAGATTGGTGACGGTGGAAAGTGCCGTCCAGCCACAGCTGACTTGTGGCGACCCCTGTAGGGTTTTCAAGGCAAGAGACGTTCAGAGTTGGTTAGCTTATGAGATCCAATGAGATTGGGCTAGCCTGGGCTATCCAGGTCAGGGGAAGAAGGAGGAGGAGGAGAAGGAGAAGAGGAGGAGGAGGAGGAGATTGGATTTATACCCCGCCCTTCACTTGGAGTCTCAGAGCGGCTTACAAACTCCTTTCCCTTCCCTCAACAGACACCCTGTGAGGTGGGTGGGGCTAAGAGAGCTCTTGACAGAAACTGCCCTTTTTCAAGAACAGCTGTGCCAGAGCTTGTGACTGACCCAAGGTCACACCAGCAGGTGCAAGTGGAAGAGTGGGGAATCAAACCCGGTTCTCCCAGATTAGAGTCCGCACACCAAACAGATTAGAACTTCTCAAACATGGCAGGGCTTCTAATTTCACCACTTTGCCCTCTCCCCAAGAGACAGACTTTAGTTTTCACTGGACTGCTGGAAGCTGGCGTTTCATCACCAGCTTTTTTTGGAGATTTGATAAAGTTGTGACCTGCTAGAGGCAGGCCTAGACCATCACTCTGCCCTCCTCCTGTGGTAACGCGAAAGGCCCCACATCTGGCACTCTTGCTGCAGCAGTCCTGGAACTGTCAGCTCCTGCACTACCCTCAGCACTCAGTCCCTCTTCCCAAAGACAACTGATGCTGGATTCGAATCATCTCAGGCTCTCATAGGCGACTGGCTGTATCCCATTCATGGGCGAGACAGCCTCCCGTCTGCCACGCCCGCCAAGGCTGACCCTATTCTTTAGCTCTAGCATACATCTGAACATACCCTAAAAGGTTTGGTTGCTCCAAGCGTCATATATAGAGCATAGGTTTATTAGCATTTCTAGATTCTTCTACTTAGCATCCTGTTTACATAGAGGATACAGCTGACATAGGAGGCCTGTATTTGGAATATGTGATACTCGTAAAGAAGAATATCTGGCCACCCAGGAAAAAGGTTCACCCACCTCATTCAGGGCGTCTCTGACCAGCTAGTATCTTCAGGGAAGTGATTTGGCAAAGGCGAGAGAGAGACCAATATAATCAACTGGTCTGAAGTTTCTGACAAGCCACCTATTTGCAGTGGCTTTTAATGTTATACAAGTATTTCATCACAAGAGATGACAGAACATAGGGGACAACTGTTGACTTCAAGTTAGGGTTGCCAGGTACCCTCAGGCAACCAATGGGAGTGGGGTGGGGAGACTCAGCAAGAAAATCAGGCATGCATTGCTGATGACACAATAGCATCATTTCCAGTACATACCGGAAAGATGTCATTGCATCACTGGGAATACAGGGACGCTCTGGTATTTGGAGGGGGTATTTTTAACCTGTAGTTTTTGCCTGAATACCAGAGCATCCCTGTGTTGCCGGCATCATGATAATATCACTTCTGGTGTGCGTCAGAAGTGATACTGCTGCGTTGCTAGGGACACAGGCCAAGACCTAGTTTTCCTGCCATCGTCCCCCTCTGGCCAGCTGACTGGCACCAGGGGGAGGGGCCCCAGAGTGGGGGGATCCCTGACCTCTGGCGGGGGTCTGGCAAATGGAGGTCTTTTTAAGAATCCTCTGGAATTTGCAGTGCCCCAACCAGTCTTGGAACAGAGAAGTGTCAAGATCCCCAGAGGGTATGCCCAAGAGCAATAGTTACTAACCCATGTGGAATGCTGCCTCATACCTTTCTCGGCCTTTACAATGCTCCAGGAGACAAGCTGGAAACTGGTGTTTCATCACCAGTTTTTTTTGAGGTTTGATAAAGTTGTGACCTATCTCAGTCCCAGGTTCATGAATTGGTTCTCCCCCTACTCCGACTGCAGTAGCCACAGCTGAAGAGAAAACCCACTGTTGATTCTTTGGTAAAGAAGAGCTAGTATACAAATGACCATTAAAAACAGCGGCAGGGGTGGTGGTGGAGTTAAATAAGGACTGCATAAAACACTAAATTGTATATTAAATCGTCAAGAAGAAGAAAACCCAACAAATCGTCGATTTAAATCAAGCTTCCAATGTTTTAATTCATATATTTCCTGAGCCAGCATGCCTAGCAATTGATTGTTTTAACAATTAAAGACATATGACATTGCCAGCAAGCATAGCCTTTACATTATCAAGCAACAAGATTCAATACCCTTGTAATGCGGCACAAATGCTTTTATGTTGGGTATTTGTTGATAGCTTGCTCTGAATACTAATATAGTTTTGCTCTTTAATTACAAGAGACCCCTGGCTTAGGGACAAGGGAACAGCTGTGAAATTAAGAATTCCTGTTTGCACCCTCTGGGCATACGCAAGGACACTAAACAGGGGCAATGGCTTAAAAACAGAGTATTGGATCCAAACCCATATTGTACAAGCAGTCATAGACAGATCACTACCAGCGTTTCCTCTAAGCTGAGTTAGTGTGAGCTAGCTCACAGCTTTTTAGCCTCCGGCTCACACATTTTTGTCTTAGCTCGGGAAGGAAGGTTCCAGAGCAAATTAATTTATGCGGCAGCCAAATCGCTCGCTCACAACTTTAATGCCCGTAGCTCACAAAGTAGAATTTTTGCTCACAAGACTCCATAAGCTTAGAGGGAATGTTGATCACTACCTGCACAGGTTCAGACTTACAAGAGTACCAAGACTCTGCAGGGATGGGGGGATCTATTAAGAAGATCCACCCCCATCCCCCACCCCGGAGCCAGATGCATCCAAATGGTTGTCTGACGGCTCTGGGGGATTTTTCTGTTGGCACCGCTGATGCTCTTGTCAATGTCCTGGCTGACCTCTGGAATGAGGAATAGACCTGGGCAGCTGACACAACCACTCCCCAAGCACCCTCTCTCAGGTGTTAGAGCCCGGGAGGCCCCTTGGTTTACTGAGGGTCTGCAGGACTTACAAGAGTACCAAGACTCTGCAGGGATGGGGGGATCTATTAAGAAGATCCACCCCCACCTTCGGAGCCAGATGCATCCAAATGGTTTTCTGATGGCTCTGGGGGATTTTTCTGTTGGCACGGCTGATGCTCTTGTCAATATCCTGGCTGACCTCTTGAATGAGGAATAAACCTGGGCAGCTGACACAACCACTCCCCAAGCACCCTCTCTCAGGTGTTAGAGCCAAGGAGGCCCCTTGGTTTACTGAGGGTCTGCAGGCAATGAAAGGACAAGGGAGACGGCTACAGTGACAGTGGAGGAAGACCTGGCCTGAATCCAATAGGATATGGACAAAAGCTCGTTTTAAAGCATACTCTGTGGCAAAAACGGCAGCAAAGAAAGAACACTTTTGTGCCACCACTGCGTCTGCACAGTCGGCCAGCAGAGCTGTTACGGGTGGTCAGAGGCCTGTTTGGATCTGGGCTGCAGGGGGAGGTGGGATGCTTGGTGGCCCGCCATGACCGTTTTGCTCAGCACTAGGGGGGTGCACAGGGGACAAAATCAGTATTTTTCAGGTTCAGGTAAGCCAAACCTGAAAGATATTGGTAAATACTGATATTCCCGAATCCCAGTATCGGTATTACATTGGAATTCGGGAAATACTTGGCATTGCTGAAAATATTCGGCAGGCCATTAGAGCTGTGTCAGTTTCACTCCCCCTCCGCTTCTGGAGTCACGCCGCAGCAGAGTCACGATCTCTCATTGTACCATTTAAAGATGCCTCCCTGATCTGTTTGCCCTTCCAATCTAGTTTCAGGCCTGGTTATGGGACTGAAATAACTTTGGTCACTCTGGTGGATGACTTGTACTGGGAGATGAACAGAGGGAGTGTGACTCTGTTGATTCTTCTGGCCGTCTCAGGGGGTTTTGATACCATTGATCATGGTATGCTTCTAGACCACCTAATCTGGACTGAGATTGGGAGGCACCATTCTGTGGTGGTTCCAGTCCAATCTGGAGGGTAGGTTCCAGAATGTGTTACTGGTGGACTGGTGTTCAGCTCCTTGCCTTTGGCTATGGAGTACCACAAGTTTCCATCTTTTCCCCTATGCTTTTTAACATCTACATGAAATTGCTGGGTGAGGTCATCTGGAGATCTGGGCTGTGGTGTCATCGATATGCGAATGGCACTCAGCTGTATCTCATGCCCCAGAGGGCACTGCGTTCTTTGAATCAACATCTGTTGATGGTCCCTGGCCCCAGGGATATCTGACTTGCCTCAACTAGGGCCAGGACTTTTTCGGCCCTGGCCCCTGCCTGGTGGAATGAGCTCCCATCAGAATTTAGGGCGCTGAGGAAGTGGGGTCTACGACACAACGATAGCAGATGCCTTTCCCAGCTCTCTGGGGAGGCGTACCACACAGCAGCGAGGGGGAGAGGTGCCGCTGGTTCGGCACCCACACGGGAGTTCAGGGAGAACTCCCAAGCCATAGGGCTTTTGAGGGTGAGCCTCTTTTCCTGCTGCCGGCAGGGAGATGGATGCTCCCCTCCGCCCTGACGGTCCCTCTTGCTGACTGCGTCCTCTTAGCGAGGCCACAAACTGTCGACCCGATCAAGCGCAGGAGATCTTGCAGAGGAGCGATTAAGAGCATGGTCAAGATAAAGACCAACAATGAACTGTGAGTTAAGGAGCGAACTGTGAGTGAAAATGAGCGATTTGTCTTCAGAAGAGAAAATCCCCTCCCCCTCAAAGGAAAAACCTTCTGAGCGATAACGTGCTGAGAGAGGGACGCCTCTCAATGCATTTACAGAAACAAGGAGGGGGAGGGAGAAAGAAATAATTGTAAACGGATACTTGAAGCGAAATCCCCCCCCCGAAACCCCTTAAGCGATTGGAGGGGGTGCTTCTTTGATGCGTTTACATAAACGGAAGAGGGGAGGGGGAGAGAGAGAGACAGTTGTAAACGGATACTTCTGAAAGACTTTATTTGCAAGCGTGTAAGCCTGTTGTGGGAGATTTCCATGAGCTTTTAACAGCGTATGCGATTTGCAGAGCCAGGAAGAAAGAGACTTTATTGAAAATAAAACGTTGAAATGGCAGATACTCTAAAAAAGATGGCAAAAACTCTGAGGAGGAGAAGAAGGGAAGTTGACGTCACTGCACTAGTAGCAGAAGCCATCAAGCCGATCTTGGAGCAACTTGTTGGTATTAACCAGCAGCTTGCCAAGATAAATCAACAATTTGTGTCTCGGCAGCTCCAGGAGGCGATTGGAGAAAAAATGGAATTGAGGGCTCTCAAAGCGAATGAGATGGACACTAAATTAAGCAGCGATCTCAATGAGAAAAGAAGAAAAAGTACAAGAGAAAAACAGGGAAAATTTACAAGGATTTAACGTCTTCCCTGCGAGTGTTCTTAGAAAGTGTCATCTTAAAGTCTGCTGAGAAAAAAGAGCTGGAGGTGCCCTGCATAATCAAGAAACCTTTGAGAAGCCACTGGACCCCGAGAACAGAGTGGAAGAGGCTTAAGACTAGTGGTTCTATTCCTTTGGATGGAAGAAGATTGGGCTGCAGTGAACGTCTAAGAAGCTATCAAGAATTTAGAGAGTTTTAGTATAGATGTAAAAGCGAGTTGGAGGAGATGCTTGGGAAATCGTCTCATAACAAGTAACTATCTAACATATAAGCTTAGAAAGACAGGACCTCACAAAGTATGTTGTTTATTAACAGCCTTTTTTTTTTTTTTACTAACAGCATTTTAACAGGGAATGATCTCCTAACCTTGGGTTTTTAGATTAGTGACTTCTTTTCTTTCTCCCTAAGTGTAGTCCCCCTATCTCTATTTTTTCTTGGTAGTTTATGTAGTATTATAAAAAAAATAAAAAATCCCCTCCGGGGGCTTAAAAAAAAAGAATTTAGGGCACTGTGAGACATTTACAGTTATGCAGGGCCTGCAAGACAGAGCTAGAGCTCTTCCACAGGTTGAGGAAGCGGGTATCCAATTCAATCTGTCCTCCCCCTTCCTTCCCTCTGAGTCGCTCTTACATGTCTGTCGAGGTATAATTTATTTTAAAGTATTAGTGTTTTATTTATTTTATTGTATTTATTTTGTGTGTTTTGTTATTGTTTTTATGATGTAAATCTGCATTTAGCAGATTATTATAGGTTGGAACCTGCCCTGAGCCTGCTTTGCAGGGAGGGCAAGATATAAATTGAAGGAAATAAAATAATAAAATAAATGCTTCCAGGGGAGGCTGTGGAAACCCTGAACTAGTGTCTGGAGACAGTTTTGGAGTGGATGCAGGCTAATAAACTGAAGCTTAATCATGACAAGTTGGAAGTGCTACAGGTGAGCGGAAGGTGTGATCCGGGATTTAAGGTGTCACCAGATCTCCCCTTGAAGGAACAGGTCCATAGCCTGGGGTTGCTCTTGGACCCAGGCCTACTGCTGGATAAGCAGGTGGCAGCTGTGGCCAAGAGTGCCTTTTACCAGCTTCAACAGGTTAGCCAGCCGTGGCCTTTCCTGGACAGAAAAATCGGACCACTATGGTCCATCTAGATTAGATTACTGCAACGAACTCTACGTGGGGCTGCCCTTGAAAACTATTCCAAAACTTCAGTTGGTACAGACTGCTGCAGCCAGGATGCTGACTGTGGAGTGGGTTGTAGGGGCCCTATCACTTCAGTCCTGGCCCAGTTTGTTTCGGGGTACAATTCAAGGTGCTGGTCTTGAGCTTCAAAGCCCTATATGGCTTGGGACCAATGTACCCGAAGGACTGCCTAACCCCTTATGAACCTGCCCGACTATTATGGTAATCTTGGGAGGCCCTGCTCTGGGTGCCCACCTGAGAGAGGGCTTCTCGGCCATGGCACCAAAGTTCTGGAATTCTCTCTCCAGGGAGATTCGTCTGTCCCTTTCTGTTGCCATCTTCTGCCAGCGGGGTAAGACTTTTTGATCCATGATTCCCAGGCAATGTTTTTGTTTTGTATGTATTTTAACTCTTTTTAAAGTTGTTGGGTTGATGAGGTATGTTTGGGAGGGGGATTGTTTTTAATGTAGATACATTATTTGTGTGTGTGTGTGTGTTTTAAATCATTACCTACCTTGTCAGCCCTCGTAACAGTAGGAAAGCAGGATATACATTTGACAGATAGTAGGTTATCACCCAGTGTCCAATTCATAATCCTGGACTTCAGAAAGTCAGGTCTTTGCTTAGATAGTGAATACAAATGGATTGTTCTACAGCCAAAAGCAAGGTCTCCATTGTGCCTGGCACAGCGCAAGTCTGATTTCATCTAGAGCTTGTGAGCATTACTGTTTTATGAACAATATATAAGGCTTTATATTACATTACGATCCATTCTTTATTAAGTAGGCAAAAAGTAGTTTTCCACACAAAGTGGAGGGAAGGAAGCAAAATTTTTGGAAAAAAAACCAGTGAAAGGATGAAAATATGTCTCACAATTATGGGGGAGGTTGGAAGTATACATCTTATGAAGTTAAAAAAGGAGGGATTGCACAATGCCATAGTCAAAACTACAGCTGTGTTATTAATAAAGCCTAGGTTTATGGGTGCTGAGTTTTGCCAATGAAAGAATATGAAACACAGTCCCATTTACTGGGAAAGTGATGAAGAACGCATGGGGGGGGGGAATTAAAAATAAAGGCAGAACCTTATGACTGGGGGGGGGAATAGGGAATGATTCAAACTTCATTTAACTTGTAGTTGCTCATTTGCAGTTTGCATGTATAATTTAAAATGGGAGATTCTAACTCCTGGGAAGAGTTTACATGTATTCTAAAAGATCCTTGTGAAAGGATATTAGATTTACTAGAGAGACTGCACTACACTGCTACTGTAGGCATTGCCTAATAGGAACGGCAGGCCTTCTCAATCACAGACGCTGGGTGGGGGAAGATGAACTTATCTCTAACTTCCAGGGAGCTCCTTTTAGACTACGAAGACAATGGCACTCTTGTCCTTCCTGTTTTCACCTGAATATTCTTGTCTACTGTGATAGAAATTGCTGCCCAGGAGAAAGTGGAAACGGGAGGCGTGCCATGCAGGCGGCAGGAATCCCGAACACTTCAGAAAGTTAATGAAGACATTTTTATCGGGTCCTGGCCGCAGCATTTCGAACAGAAAAGTTCCCCACAATTCACATGAGCAGAGATAGGATAGAGCAGGAATTGACAAGCTGTGGTACATGAGCCACATGAGGTTATGCTCCCCAGCCCCAAAGTGCAGATTGTGGGCCCTCTCTTATACTTTTCAGTGATATAAGCAAAAAAAGAGTGCCGAGTTCCATGGCAGGTCTCTTCTGCTCGCTCTATTTCTTTGCCCAACTGGTCTCTCCAGGGAGGGAAGAACTCCTTCACCCTTCCACTCACCTCCCCAAACGGGAGACCCATGGCAGCTGCTACCAGTGAAAAAGGAAGGTTATCTCTCCAGTCTGATCCTCTGTGTGTGTGTGTGTGTGTGATGTGCTGTCAGTCACAGCTGACTTATGGCGACCTCCTAGGTCAACGATGGCAAACTGCGACCCAAGACCCACTTATTTATCACAGAGTGCCAACACAGCAATTTAACCTGAATACTGAGGTTTTACTTTAGAAAAAACAACTCATACATTAACTTAAGATGATCCAAACAAAGTGAGGAAAGCCATCCCAAATGCTGTCATTGACTTAACATTATTTGGCAGAGAATTCCACACTTTAATGATGGTCTGGGCCTGGCTGGGGTGATGGCACGCGTGCCCACAGAGAGGGCTCTGAGTGCCACTTCTGGCACCCATGCCATAGGTTCGCCACCACTGTCCTAGGGTTTTCGAGGCAAGAGGCATTCAGAGGTGCTCTGCCCTTGCCTGCCTCTGCGTAGCAACCCTGGACTTCCTTGGTGGTCTCACATCCAAATACCAACCAGGGCCAGTCCTGCTTAGCTTCCGAAATCTGACGAGATTGGACTAGCCTGGGCCATCCACGTCAGAGCAGTCGGGTCTTACGTATTTCTATCCCTAAGAAAATTCCACTGAGTACAGTGGGACTTGCTTCCAATGAATCATAATATGCTTCCAGCTTTTGAGCATATTGTTCAATGTCCCACTGACTTCAACAGGGCTTTACTCAAAAGTAAGAGTACGATTCCATCTTTACAGCTTGAACTTATGCACATTTACTCAGAAACAGATGTCCGTAGAATTACTGCCTGATCCTATGCATTACTTACTCAGAAGTAGTCCCACTGTGTTCAGTGCAACTTATTCCCAAGGATTGCAGCCTCAGGAATGTACGGGAGGGAGACAGTGGTGGAGGCTGAGGGAGTCAAGGAGGTGAAATCAGTGGGGGAAAGTGGAAATCAATGTTCAAAAGATTACATCAGTGAGGCTTTATTGGTTAGGCCACTTTCTTCTGTGGAAGGAAAGTGCAAACCACTTTTTCTCTTGCCTGCCAAAGGGCCGGAATCAAGGTCAAGGTCTGACCTTGTTGATCTGCATTACTTAATTTCACTTTTCAGCTTTTTTGGAAAAGTTCTTCTGTATCCCCCACCAACTCCCTACAAGGTTTGTGACTTGAGCAGACTGTAAAACCACCACCACCCCCATCATCTTATGGGTAAAAAAATCCATTAAATAAATTTTCTAAAAACTATACGTTATATATAAAGAATGCGATTCTCCACCCCCCCCCCAAAAAAAATTATTTTTCTTTAATACAGACTCTGTTCTTGATCATTTCTCTCACACAATAAGACCCTCCAGGGTGACTTTTGCAATTCATGAATGAGCATAACCAGATTTCAAACTGGCACCAAAATCAAGCTGGCTTCCTTTAACTTACCTCTTTCTGTTCTCAAGAGAGCGAGAATTCCTGGGAACATACGAACTGACACCTTCCCTATTTAGCTCAAGCAGTTTTTCTCCTGAACCACTATAGGACTGTAAACACGGTATCATATTTGTTTACATGACACAGAGTTTAATAGCCTCTAAGTAACATGGAGGCAAAACAAAGAGGCAGTTTATCAAAAGTATGATTTGTTTAGGGAGAAAGTAAATCTAAGTTCAAGCATATAGGAAAATATTATTTCTAATTCTACGTACAACACATCTCAAGAGTTATATTTAAGAACAGCAAAAAACGAAAAGCTTAAATCCTCTGAACAGAAGTAATGTCGCAATTCCCCATGTGAATCCAATAAGTCCGCTCTGAAGGAGATCATGTGAACATTTAAGCTAATAAAATATGAATTTTGTGTGTTAAAGGTTATTTTTTTAACTATGGAAAATAAAAAAACACAAAGCAAAAACTTCAGTAAATTCCGGACAAAGAATATAGCGACAGTAATAGTGAACCTGTCCTGACCCAGATGGCCTGGGCTCGCCAGATCTCATCAGATCACAGAAGCTAGGCAGGACTGGTCCTGGTTAATATTTGGATGGGAGACCACCAGGGCTATTTTTGGGCAGGAACGCACAGGAA
>NW_015176498.1:270709-285763 GCF_001447785.1 Gekko japonicus | reverse complement strand
TTATGCTAATGAGTTCCTGCTGGGCGTGGCCAACTTGGGAGCCAGCCGGCACTCTGTTCCTGTGCGTTCCTGCCCAAAAATAGCCCTGGTGGTCTCCCATCGTAAGACTAACCAGGGCCGACCCTGCTTCGCTTCTGAGATCTAAGGAGATCAATGTGCTAATCAATTGTGCTAATGAGTTCCTGCTGGACTTTTTCTACAAAAAGAGCCCTGGTCAGACCACCAAGTTAGTTCAGGGTTGCAACACTGAGGCAAACCACCTTTGAACGTCCCCCGCCTTGAAAGCCTTATGGGATTGCCATAAATTGGCTGTGACCTGATGGCACCTCCCACCCCCACCAGCACTGAACCCAGCCTTCCACAGAGACTGGGAATCTAGGAAGGTTTTGTAAGTCTGGCATTCATAACGAGTATCTGAGAATCATCACCTTCCGCCCTGACCTGGACAGCCCAGGCGAAGCCTGATCTCGTCAGATCTTGGAAGCTAAGCAGGGTCGGCTCTGGCAAGCGCTTGGAAGGGTGACTCGAGCAAAGCTCCCTCTAAGCTGTGGAGTCTTGTGAGCAAAAATTCTGCTTTGTGAGCTACTGGCATTGAAGTTGTGAGCAAGCGATTTGGCTGCTGGGTAAACTAGTTTGCTCTGGAGCCATCCTTCATGAGCGAAGACGAAAATGTGTGAGCTAAAGGCTAAGAAACTGTGAGCTAGCTCACACTAACTCAGCTTAGAAGGAACACTGGACTCAAGCCACCTGTCCGAAAGATGTCCAAGCCCCCAGTAGGGGTTGCCAGAAGTCACAGTGACTTCCAAGCAAGCACACAAAACGCATGCACACGTGAATGCACACACAAACAAATATATATGTTATTGAAAATCATCACCTTCCAGGCAGCTATGCATTGGCAGAGTTAATGGTAAATGCCATCAACTTGCAACAGTAAGCCACACATTGAAGCTCTAATCAAGGGCAGAATTGCCAACGTTTTCAGGGGTCATCAGAAAACTTACCATCACCCTTAGGATTGCAGTGTTAATCATGGAATGAGAGACTGTATTTTGTTTCTGTTTTAACGTACTCGGCATTATTCAGAATTAACAGTTTCTGTTTTATTAGCTTATACCTGCTTGCTCATGGACTTGTACCTTAGTGAGTTAAGGGAGTATTTATCTTTTCCCTCTTTGACAGTTTGAAACTTTCCCGTTAACAACAAAATACTCAAGAAGCATTCCTGTTCATATGTGGCTCTATTTGCATAGAGCTGATGAACAGTGGAGGATCAAGACTGCATGAGGCTGCTGTGCTCTAGGTGGGGCTTTGCGTTCTCCTGGAAGTACAACTAAAGATCACAGAGACCACTTTCCCTGGAGGAAATGGCAGCTTTGGAGGTTCAGCTGTATATCAGTGCATCACTGCTGAGAAGAAGAGGCTGGATTTATACCCCACCTTCACTACCCGAAGGAGTCTCAGAGCAGCTTACAATCTCCTTCCCTTCCCTTCCCCTCCCCACAACAGACACCCTGTGAGGTAGGTGGGGCTGAGAGAGTTCTGACAGAAACTGCTCTTTTTCAAGAACAGCTCTTATCAGAACTACGACTTGCCTAAGGTCATCCAGCCAGGTGCAAGTGAAGGAGTGGGGAATCAAACCCGGTTCTCCCAGATTACAGTCCGCACACTTAACCACTATACCAAACTGGCTCTTAAAAAAGCAATAGTGAAGGTGAGGTTAGAAGTTTGCAGCCCTGTGAGATGGGAAATTCTGTACCAAAGTGGGGTGAAACACGGAATGTGGATGCTTAGGAGATGAGGTTATGCTCCCCAGCCCCAAAAAAGGTTTAGACAAAAACACTGGAAGCAACCATAGTTAGACTAACTAGTCAGATATCCAGGGGGAAAAATTAGGTAAAGGTAAAGGTTTCCCTTGCTCAAAAGACAGTCAAATCTGACTCTAGGGATGCGGTGCTCATTTCCGTTTCCAAGCCGAAGAGCCAGCGCTGTCAGAAGATGTTTCCGTGGACATGAGGCTGGCATGACTAGATGCTGAGGCGCACGGAACGCTGTTACCTTGCCACCTCAGCAGTACCTATTTATCTACTTGCAATTTCTTGCTTTCGAACTGCTAGGTCGGCAGGAGCTGGGACCAGAGATGGGAGCTCACTCCCGTCATGCGGCACTCGGGTCTCGAACTGCTGAACTACCGACCTTCCGGTCTGCAGTTCAGTGTCTTAACCACTTGAGCCACTGCAGCCTATAAATGCATAGCAACAAGGTACAGAGCTCATTATTCTCAATGGACATCCACAAACAAAGACCAGTGTAGTCAGGAAATCAAACCTTCTCGACCAAATTCAGGATTGGCAACTACCTTTCCTTTCAGTGGCCACAACAGTGTTATGTTTTTCTCTCTCTTTGTTTGGTGTAGTGGTTAAGTGCGCGGACTCTAATCTGGGAGATTCCCCACTCCTCCACTTGCACCTGGCTGGATGGCCTTGGGCAAGCCGTAGTTCTGATAAGACCTGTCCTTGAAAAAGAGCAGATTCTGTCAAGAGCTCTCTCAGCCCCACCTACCTCACAGGCTGTCTGTTGTGGGGAGGAAGGGAAAGGAGTTTGTAAGCCGCTCTGAGACACCTTTGGGTAGTGAAGGGCAGGGTATAAATCCAATCTCTTCTTCTTCTCTCTACCACAGAGCTGCTCTCTTAAAACTAGGAAGATTTAATTATTTGTTTCAAGCTTCTCTTTCTGTCATTCCACATCTAAAAGAGATTTTGCTTAAAAGATACAATAAAGCTTGAATTGTGAGTCATCTCAGCACTTTCAGTTCATGTTTTCCATTTTTTTTAAAAAAAACCTCTTGAAAATAACTATTATGCTTGATCAAAACCTTTTCTTTTCCCTATCTTCTGGCAGCGTGTTGTAGTGAAATGATGATGGGTGAGTACCATCCAGCATAAGAAAATATTCACACGACTTGTTCACTAAGCAACCTTGGATTTGGAGAGTAGAACCGACTCCCTGCTTCAAGTAACGATTTTAAGGAGTTTAAATTTTCAGAAGAATAATTATACCCGACGTTCCTTTGAGAGTGAAGAACAGCTTTCTGTGACATTTAATTGCAGATAATTACCAGACATTATTTCCAACAATACTGATAGAACTGTCTCAACAAAATTTTATTTCACAAATGACCACAAAGCTGCTTTATTCGCAGACAGGAAACACTTGGCAACATGAATCAATCTATAAGGCACCACTTTAAAGCACCCTGTCGTGTGGGAGTTTTGAAATATTTACTGAGGCTGGTGAAATTTATTTACTGCTTGATCACTGATTATAGATCACTCACGTCAGCAATGCTTATCTAGAACCTGGACATTCACAGAGCATAAGTCCCCAAAACATTTAAACTATTCTAACTCTTTGAATAAGAGGATGATTTTTTCCTCTATCTACAAATGTTTCCATACAGATTTGCTCTAGGAAAAAAAAGTACTACCTAAAACATTTCTTTAAATCAGTTAACTGTGTAAGATGAGGGGAAATATTGCTCGATGGACAATGTCACATGACATAACAAATAGGTTATTAAACAAAAAAAAAGCTGCAAACTCAAATTTAAACAGAGAGGCAAAAAAGAATGTAATGTTGTGTTTTTGTGATTTTCTTTTAACAATCAGCTTTGTTATATTACACACTTAATTGTTCCATTCAGTTCAAGATGACAGGATCTGTGGTTAGTAGAAGACTACAATTTGAAACAAATCTATAATTATTAGGACAAGCTGTTACAAGCCAGTGAATCTTGAATATCCTGAAGTTTCTACTTAGAGAACTACTACAGCTGCAAAAAGTAAAAAAAAGGGGGGGGAGGGATAACAGCTTGAGAAATAATTCTGTTACTTGATGAGTGATCTCATTTGCAGATCTATTCCTGCGAGAGAATGCGATCCATACAGCAGTATTTGGGGGTTGGATCTGACCGTTCCCTTCCACAATTTCTCAGAATATGTTTCTACATAAGGTTTGTGATGGAAGTATTATTAGTATAAATTCTTTATACTTGCACGAGTCAATAAAATTCAAGTTCCACAGGAGTGTAAGACAGTTAGAAAAGAGCCAAGCAGTGAGTAAGACACAGAGAAATATGCTCTCTCTCGTTCTCTCTCTCCCCCTCCCTCCTCTGTCTCACCTACCTCCTCTCACTCCCATTTCAGAAGATTCCCATACTCACAGGGACTCATGCATACAGAACATGAGGGCTGGACCACATGTGCTAGCAATGTAGCATCACAGAATTGATTCTTGGAGGGTTAGTTAGGATTGTTAGACTCACTATGGGGCAGTGTTCTCAGGCCTGTACAGGTATTCAAAAGGTACACACAGCAGTGTATGTGTATAAAGCGAAGGGTGACTGTACCTCCTGGCTCTACTCTCCCTGCCCGGAGTCTGTACTTTATGTTCGCTGAACGCCCTGTTCAAGAATTTTGTTAGGTATCACACAACACAAAACAGGAGCAGCTGCACCAGCTGAAATGCTTTTGACACATCTGCTATGGCGGAGAACCTTTATACCTTTAACAACTTTAAGCAAGGTATAGAGAGTTAAGCTTTAGATGCATGCAAAAATATGTGTCTGTACATAAATCAGGTACTGCAAAAATGAACAAAAACCAGCTGTGTGATGCATTAGCAGCCTGCAACCTGGGCAAGTTCAAGGCTATTCCCTCCGCCATCTCCAAACCTTCAGTGGCTGCAATGGGAGCCAGCGATGCCAGGCACAGAGTTAAGACAACACATCTATGCACTGGCTCTAATATGGGAAGTCCCCAGTGCATTATGGCACCTGAGATAGAAGCCCTCATCTGTCTATAGCACCACCACCCCCCAGTCAAGAGTTAATGGAGAACTACTCTTGCCATCGAAAGCAAGCTGGCAAGTTAGGTTACTTTCAGTAACGTTCGTGACTCACTATCAAAAGGTGCATTACACTCATTTTTAGATAATTTTCTTATCTCATGGATGCAAATTAAGAAATCTAGCGAATGCAAATTTGAAACAAGCCTCTGCAAGGGCTTGCTAGGAAAGCGTTACATTGAGATCTGATTTTAACATTGCCCCGGCTGACTGGGAGCTGCTTTCACTTGGGGAGGCCTCACACGGCTTCAAATGGATAAATCACGACAGAGGAGTCAAATCGTACAGGTAGCGCCTACGACGTCCCCACACAAACCAGACCAGAGCTGTTAGTTTAAGTCGTGCCTACGTCATGGTCTAGCACTCTTGCCCCCAGGACTTGGGCAAACGGGCCTTAGGGAACTGGTGAGGGATCTCACTGGTGGGAACACCTGCGCTTCACCAAAGTGGTTTTACACTGGGCCGGACATAAATTAAAATTAAGGCTTGCAATCCCAGAAAATGCTGAATAAAAGTCATTGGGACTCACTTTCCAAATTACCACGTGTGTGTGGAAAGTGCCGTCAAGTCGCGGCTGACTTACGGCAACCCCAAACAAGTGGCTTTCAAGGCGAGGGAGAGGGAGAGGCAGTGTGTCGTTGCCTTCCTCTGCGGAGTCTTCCTCGGTGGTCTCCCTTCCCGGCCCTGCTTAGCTTCTGAGATCTGACAAGATCAGGCCATACCATGGTGCCTTCTGTCCCCCAAATTACCATAGTACAAAAAAAAAAGGATTATGGTTTTGCCACATCCCTATACATATGAAGATATGTGGAAGAAGTTCGTCAAAATGGTCGCCGTTTAACCGTAACTGAAATATCCTTTTAGTGAAAAGTCCACCGGCACCTCACTCTGTCACTACCTATTCCGCCTCGCTAGCGGACCTAGATAAAGAGATTTTAAGGTTGTCCTGCCAGTTCCGTTAACAGGAGAACTCCCTCATTTTCCTTTGCTCTCAGCCTTTTGAGAGACCCATAAGTTCTGTTTGGTGCCAAAGAGACCTTCCCAGTCCCAGTTCAATCTGCCTTTACTGCATCAGTGGATATGTCGTAGCGAGAACAAAACGACTCCATCAAAATAAAATGAGGTATTCCCACACATTTTCATAGGAAAAATTAAAATGTATAATGATAATTTAAAATACCTCAAAATAAAGTCACCTTACAATCTAAATGGATAATGTTCCAGAGTGTAGCTGCTTCCTGGCTTTCTGGTTAAGATCAAGGGTAAAGAGATATTTGATCAACTTTTGGTTATGTTTTCAATTAGACGGCTTCCATCTTTTTGCTTCTTGTTCTAAGCATACCAAGGGTACAACCTTGATACCAATCACATCCTAGCAGGAGAGTGCTGGCCAGCCACCAGCATTTTAAAAAAGAAAAAAAACCCTCTGTGAATTAATTTCATTTTCCTACTCTCACAGTTTTTACCTTTCCACTGAAAACCCTGTGTTTGCCATCCTTCCTCATTGTGGTCTGTTCGTTGCTTGCTTCTTTTCACAAAGTGAGGAAGGTTCCTTTGCAGAAAATCTCCCACCCCTTGTCCCCAAAGTTAAAGCAGAAACACCATTTGGGGGACTTTTTTTGCTGGGTGTGTGTGAAAAGGCTGTTTTTCTACAAAATGACACCACAATTGCTGGGGAGCTAGTGCTTTCTGTATACTAAAGACCCCCCCCTCCAATTTCAAGTTAATTGGACCAAGGGGTGCGATTCTATGGGCCCTTGAACAAGGTGCCCTCAGTCATCCTGCATGCAGAACTGCAGCCCCACCCCAACAAAGGAGGGAGAGAACAAGGCAACCAGACCTGCAAGCCTTCTCCGAGCTGGGAGAGACGCATGGGAGAGACTCATGCCTTCTCCACAGGTCAAGCAAGACTGGCCCAATTGGAACCAAGTGGAAGGGAGAAATGACACTGCCTGGGAAATTCAGAGAATCAAAGAAAAACAAGACGCCTGCTGATGATGATGGTAAGCACCCAAAGACAAGGCTGCCAACCTCAAGGTGGGGGCTAGAGGTCTCCCAGAATTACAGCTGATTTCCAGACTACATAGATTGCTTATTTATTTAAAACATTCCACTTCTCCTGGAGAAAATGTCTGCTTTGAAAGGTATACCGTATGGTATTATATGCTATGAAGGTTCCTCCCCCCTCCCTTAAGCCCACTTTCCCCAAGCTCCACTCCCAAATCTCCAGGTATTTCTAAATCTGGAGTTGGCAACCCTACCCAAAGATGAAAAGCAACATGGGTTGTTCTAGGATGGGGGTTCTACAATGCCTAAGAGTCCCAGATTTATTATGGGAAATCAAATCACTGTAATGACCTGAACCAGCAATTTCCGTGTATATTCCCAGCTTCAGAATTTCATAATGCAAGCCTCTAGATCTCAATACACTTAAATTCTAAGCAAACTGTTTGTGTACCATATTATGTTGTAACAATAAAACCTCACTTTTGTCTTCCTCGACTTCAACACACCATTCTTTTCAGCCTAACTTGTACGCTCCCCAAATCTTGCTTTTTATCAAGATTCTAAAAAAGGTTTCACCAACTGTGTTCAGGGTTATCCATTCACCCAGTCAAATATCTGTTCTACTAAGAGACTCTTGTATTATTTATTTATTTATTTAAAACATTTATTAGTCGCATTTCTTCCCTATGGAGCTCAAGATGGCTTATTAACATAGATAAATCACATAGAATAAAATACATTAAAAATATAAAACCAAAATTTAAAACCATTTTTAGTAGTACTCAGGACTACTACTAAACTAAACCAAATGCAGTCCTAAATAAAACTGTCGTGAGCTGCCTCCTCACGACTGAAAGTGAGGAGGCCAGGCGCACCTCCCTGGGGAGGTTGTTCCGTATTTGTGGGGCAGCCACTGAAAAGGCCATCTCTCACGTACCCAGCAGAAGAGCTTATTTGACTGATGGGGCAGTCAGGAAGGCCTTGGACTCTAAATTTGTTGTACTGCTTGCTTCAGACTAACATGGCTGACCAACTGGATCTATCTCCTCGAGATCTTAATTCCGAGGCAGGAACGTATGGAAGAAGAGGGTCCTTTTCCCAATTTCAATTAACAAAGCTTAGTTACGCCCCCCCCCCAATATACATATGAAAATCCTAAACCATACATCCAACACTTTGTGGCAAACTTATTTAGCCACACCTGTACAAAATTAGTTAAGTCTTTCACAGAAAGAACTGTTGCTGGATTCCACTGATGTGTCCCACTAATGATGACATGTTACCCCACCCCAAGGAGACTTCCCTTTCGTCTCTCTTCAGACCTCATATATCAGGGGAACACTCTTTGAGCATGGCAGAAAACACCATGGTTATCAGAAAAGAGACACAGGAACCAATCCAATACAATTTTCAGCAGCAGTTTTAAACATCAATGCATTATGTCATATATATCAATGTTCACAATTATATCTGAAATGCCACCTTAACCATACAATGAAATGTTCTCTTCCACTGGGAAACAACACGACTCCCTGCTAAGTTCAGTATTTCTAACCTGTTCTCCGCAGAACACGTCAACATAGAGCTGAGCTCTTTGTTGCCAGTATACCACTCCTGCTGCTAAGCAACAATGGTAAGGAACATTATGCATCTAATCCCCAACTATTACGTCTCAAATACTTGGTGTCCATTTTATGTGTGTGTTTGTGTTGTGTAGAATTAAAAGTTATGCATACGAGACTCCTCAATCATTCATTCTGTTGCAGACTCAGTTAAGCCTTATTGTTATCAGTGCAATTATTCTGGAATTAAAAAGGTAAAGGTTCCCTTGCTCGAAAGCCAGTCGAATCCGACTCTAGGGTTGCAGTGCTCATCTCCGTTTCAAAGCCGAAGAGCCAGCGCTGTCCGAAGACGTTTCCGTGGTCATGTGGCCGGCATGACTAAACACCAAGGCGCACGGAACGCTGTGACCTTCCCACCAAAGTGGAATTCTGGAATTAGACCGGAGTATAAATGAGAGGAAGGGCTGCCATTTTTAGTCTTAAATACTTAAAAGTGGGGTCCTCGGTGGATCTATAGATTCCTCAGAGACCAGATAACCTCCAAATCTGAACTGCATACTTTTTCAGATAACACTGCTACGAAACAGAATTAAGGTAATCCTGAATGGTACTTATCCTGGGGACCAGATACATTTCCTCACAGTCCACACATACCAGGGAATCCAACTCATGTTGTTGTTTTTCCTGTCTACCAAGCGTTAGTTGTAAGATATATAAAGGTAAAGGTAAAGGTTCCCTTGCTCGAAAGCCAGTCGAATCCGACTCTAGGGTTGCGGTGCTCATCTCCGTTTCAAAGCCGAAGAGCCAGCGCTGTCCGAAGACGTTTTCCGTGGTCATGTGGCCGGCATGACTAAACACCAAGCCGCACGGAACGCTGTTACCTTCCCACCGAAGTGGTACCTGTTTATCTACTTGCAATTTCTTGCTTTCGAACTGCTAGGTTGGCAGGAGCTGGAACTAGAGACGGGAGCTCACTTCGTCATGCGGCACCCGGGTCTCGAACTGCTGAACTACTGACCTTCTACAGCCTGCAGTTCAGCGTCTTAACCACTTGAGCCATCGCAGCTCAAGATATATAGTTGTACATTAATTGTAGATAGAGCTCTGAGTGGACAAATACCTAGAGATTTTTGGGGGTGGGGCCTGGGGAGTGCGGGGTCTGGGGAAGGGAAGGGCCTCAGCAGGATACAATGCCACAGAGTCTACCCATCAAAGCAGCAGGGAACTGATCTCAGTCGTCTAGCGATCAATTGTATTATCGGGAGGTCTCCAGGCCCCTTCTGGAGACTGGAAACTATAGCTGTAGGGTATATTAGTTTGTATGGCGCTGTTCTTGCTGTAGATGTACTCTCTCTTACTCTAAGGCCCTTTAGCCATTTCTGACAGAAAAATTATCACCTCAGTGATTTTTTTTCATCGCTTTCTATTCTTGTATCTCATTCTTGTTGGATGCATTTCTATGCATTAAGATTTTTTTACTTAACTTCAACCTGATGGATGAACAGCGGCCACAGTTAGATAATGGCTAAATCTACCTACAACGATGCCTATTTGTAAGAATGTTTTAACACTGCAAATAATTCCAGGGGGGGAAAACCAGTATGTCCTTTCACTACAAGGCTTTCAAAACTGTGTATACTGTATACAAAGCAATCATTAGGATAACATCAATGTAAGTCTGGTAATTGTCCTGGGAATGTTGGTAAGTATGCCATTAGAAACGTCCCATCTGTACCTGAACAAAACTCCTATCCCTTGATATTCTGAAAAGTTAAATATTTGAAGCTACTTTACGCAGAAAGGCCACTGGTCCATATAACCCAGTACGGTATACTCTGACTGGTAACAGCTCTCCAAGGTCCCAGGTAAAGGCTTTGTCCTGCATGCCATCTGAGACCCTTTGAAATGGTGGTGTAGAAACTGAGGCACCTGGGATCTTCTGAATGCAAAACATATGCCCTAGCCTCCAGCCCTAAACTATAGTCCTGCACCATAAATTACTTTAGCTGAGTGATCAGATAGTTCTAGCATCATCTTTAAGGGCTTAAATAAGGTGGACTTGCATCTGTAAGACACAAATGTCAAAAAGCTTTTCAATTTAGCACTCCATTTAGTTTTGAGTTCTGATATATCCATGCACACTACTGCTTTCAAAAGCAAAATCTCACTACAGCTGAATTATATAGAACTATAACTATTTCACCAGATAACCCAAGATAAGAGGGGCTTGAAGCCTCAAACTGAGAACGTGGAAGGTGATGAAAAGTTACTAACCTCAATTTTTAAAGAAGTCTCAGGGTACTTAATGCTGAATTCGCACAGGAAGTGTCCGATTTTACCCACCCTGCCCCCAAAAAGTGTTCTCTCAACCGATACACATTACTTTACAATCTTCAGTAGACACCTAAAACAGCCGTGGGAAAGAAATGAGCAATTCTGACAGTAACCAGGAATGGAATGTTTGATATTAATGGAGCAGATAGTTAAGTAGGGCTAGAGTGATAAGGCACACCATACGGGGTGGCAAATGGCTTAAACACAATTCACATATGTTAAGACCAAAGGGTTAGAATTTGGTGTGATAAAAAAACATACTTATTATCACTGTCCTTTAGAACAAAAGAATCTCCAGAGACTCTATTACATTCAATATGATAATCCAGGGATTAAGGCCATTGATAGGACACGGTGCCATGACAATTATTTGTGCAAAGGATTTGCAGAATAACAAAGCCAACTTATTTTTCCTTGACCTTTTCTCCTTCTGAGGGCCAATTCTGAGGTTATTTCCCCCTCCTTTTAAAGGCCGCATCTCTTCAGATCTTTCTGCATGTTTAAAGACCAATTTTTTAAAAAAGGAAGGTTGAAACTATTTCTCTGCCTTGTAAAGTCTGCTTGACTAGCTTCCACAGTTTTGCTGAACAGGCATCTTGGCAGTGTGACACATGCTATCTTTAAGTGCCTTCCACGCACCTAAACATTTTACTTGTAAGAAGCACTGGAGGGGAAGGAAAACATAGCATGGAAGGAGCTCGGAACCTGAACTTCTGGCAAAGAGAAGACATGGAAGTCAAGTGCTTGCGAAAACACGTCAGATATACTACCACCACTGAACCAAAAATCAGTCCTGTTCTCTTACCTTCACACAACATTTTAACAGAAAGTGTAACTAGCAGAAGAATTTCTACAAGCTTGCGTCAAAAAACCCAACTTGTAATATAAGAGCATTGCCAAAACTCTTATTATTCTTACACTGTATCTGAATAAAAGGCTGCAAGAAGCAAGGCGGACCGACCAAGGCTGACCTCGCAACTTGCGGACACAGACAGTTCTGAGGGTGTGATCTGAAAGCCCAACAGCTGGCAGGAACAGCTGCAGGAGGTCAATGACTGAAGACTCGTGAGCCCTTTCTGAGGCCTGCCACCAACTGATTAGAGCCAGAATGTTATAGTGCTTCAGTGTCGGACTAGTACCTGCGAAAACCCAGGTTCAAATCTCCACTCGTGCCATGGAAGTTTGCGGGGTGACCTTGGGCCAGTCACACACTCTCAGCCTAGCCTACCTCACAGGGTTGTTGTGAGGAAAAAACGGAGGAGAGGAGAATGATGTAAGCCACTTTGAGTCCCTATTGGGGAGAAAGGTGGGGAACAAATGAATTTATAATAAATAAATACATTCTCACAAGGCCCTAGGGTTTTCCAGGCATGCGACATATATGTAGCCAACTAAATTTGGTGAGGTACCATGAAATAGTGAGGGAACCCAATGATCTTTCTGGATACATGTGTCCCCCCCAAAAAAACCCCTTAGGGTATTTCCATACAGAAGCACATCAAAACCTCTCACATACTTTTTTTTTAAAAGCATAAATGTTAATGAAGGAGGGAATTCAGAAGAATGACTGAACGCCAATGCGGTGTTTACTAAACCACAGGTTTAAACCTGGTTTGTGGTAATGAAACAAACCCTAGTTTGTCTAGGTTGCCTGCATTTGACCATCAAGGCAAACTGGAGTTTGATTCAAAGAGTCCAAAACCAAGAAGCCATTAAAAAACCTTTAGTATTTAAAAGGAGGAATGGGTATATGAGCCCAGCAAACAGGACAGATTCATAACCATCACAAAAAGAGGTTTGTTGTGACATCTGAATGCAACTTAAATGAAACTTGAATTGCTGTTGCTGTTACGATTTTAATAATTGTTTATAAAGTTGTAATGGATATTAAAGATTGTCTATTGTAATTGCTGTATTAAGAACATAAGAACATAAGAGACACCAATGTTGGATCAGGCCAAAGGCCCATCCAGTCCAACACTCTGTGTCACACAGTGGCCAGAAATACCAGGTGCCCTCAGGAGGTCCTCCAGTGGGGCCAGGACATTAGAAGCCCTCCCACTGTTGACCCCCCCCCCAAGCACCAAGAAAACCCAGGTTCAAATCTCCACTCGTGCCATGGAAGTTTGCGGGGTGTCCTTGGGCCAGTCACACACTCTCTGATGTTGTTTTTGGTATTTTTGGTGTTATTTGCTAAGGCTGTGAGCTAATGCAATAAAGTTTATGTATGTATGTGACTGCAACGCCAGTTTGGTACTATATCTGAACTATGGATTGCTCTCTTCCTTGCAAACCAGGACAAAACCAGAATTTGTAATAACAATTTCCAGGGAACATAACATAGTTTATGGTTCAGACGTATCTCACAGACAACCTATGGTTTGGTACAAAAGCAAACATCTTTAATTAGCCTGCTATATGCAAAGGAAGGAGGGGAGGGCGTAAGTGTACACAAATTCAAAGGATCCCCATAAGTTCATTCAGGTAGCTACAAACCATGCTTTTGTTTGTAGGAATAAGACGGAGAACTGGATCCCACATACTTACAAGAGTGCCGTGAGGAAAACCCATGCATTCAGTACTCAAGATCTCTGACCCTGATCAAGAGACATTCGTTTACAGAAGCGAGTTGTATGCCTGCTCTTACCGAACTGGATCCCACATACTTACAAGAGTGCTGTGAAGAAAACCCATGCATTCAGTATTCAAGATCTCTGACCCTGATCAAGAGACGTTCGTTTACAGAAGCGAGTTGTGTGCCTGCTCTTACTTGTCTCCCTCAGCAGCTCACCTACTGGTGGGAAGGTGAGCGTGCACCTTAGGATCACTGGATCAGAGCCCAAGATTGGCTTTATAACATAAAAGCTCTGGTGAATTTGAAACAAGGTGTTTCAGAAGTTAGCTGTGCTGGTCTGCAGTAGAACAGCTAGATTCAAATCCAGTAGCACCTGAGAGACCAAGTGATTCAGGGGATAAGATTTCAAGAGTAAAAGTTCCCTTCGTCAGACACGAGTAGAAATTGTGGTATCTGTCTGATGATGGGAGTTATGACTCCTGAAAGCTTATACCCTGACATTCTTGTTGGTCTCTAAGGTACTAGGAGACTCAAATTTAACCGAAACAAAGTGGTAATTGCATCTTACGGGGTTAACTTTGTGAGTGCATAATACTATGTACAACTGGTAATTTTTTAAACCTTTATACACCAACCCCCGAAGCCAGCAGTGCCCTGTGGTTGCCTAACCTCCAAAGCACAGACAAAGCCCCCCAACTTACAAGAACTTCTCCTATGGATTTCAGCGGAAGAATTTTGTACACATTTGTGGCAATATGCTCCCTTCACTGAAATGCATGAGCTGGTCCCAACTGCAAGCTGATGTTGGACATTTTCATCCCCTTCTATGGAGATAGATCAAGATGGGTAGCTGTGGACTTCCGGTCTTCGACGCTTCAACGATGGCTGCGTCTCTTGGCTCCTCCGAGAGACGTGTGCCATGAATCGGGGATTAGGAGGGAGCGTGACTGTGCATGCTCCCTCATGGAGCCCATAGGCAAATGGGCTCCTAGCCAGGGGGCTTTGGAGAGCCCTACCTCTGGCCGTCAGCCGGTACAGGGGGGCTACTCTCTGCCCTTAAGGTCCTGCCCCGATTCCCAGAATTGGATTAGAAGCAACCACCGGATCAAGTGTTCGGAGGTTTAGCGATTTTCTCTGCCTGGCGTGATCCCAGGGGCCATCTTAGGACCTGGTGGATCAATTTAAGGACTGATGAGTGAGTTTTTCGTTGAAACGAGACACCAAAGCTTATAAGTGAAGTCCCCCTACTAAATAAGCGGAGGGGGGGAGGGGACGCCCTATCTCCCAACGTTTTAAGTGAATGTGAAAGCATGATTGGAGGGACGGATCAAATTGTGGTGATGGACTGTAGCGGAGAGTTTTTCTGAAAGAAAGCTGAGCATTTAAACTGACTTTAGAGACTTTGGCATTCTTTCTCGGCGAATGTAAACATCCCCAAAAGATGGCGATGAGAGACGAGGAGGGAGGCGGGACCAATGCTTTCTTCAGGAAGGAGAACAGTGGAAAGCTAGGTCATGTGACCTAATAATAGACTCTGTCTTTAAAGTGAATCGTCGGCCCTCTGGTGGCTAAAACGGAGCAGCGACCTGGATCTGTACTAAAAGCGGCTATATTTTTAAAGGGACAGTACTTGGTGAGCACTTTGATCACAGAGACTTATGAATGGTTGGA
>NW_015176498.1:252122-270327 GCF_001447785.1 Gekko japonicus | reverse complement strand
AAAAAAATTAAAAAAACCCCCTTTGGGGGGGGGGGGGGCAAAAAAAAAAAAAAGATGGGTAGCTGTGTTAGTCTGTCCGCAACAGCAGAAAAGAGCAAGAGTCCAGGAGCACCTTAAAGACTAACAAAATTTGCAGTAAGGTATGTACTTTCGTGAGTCACTGCTCACTTCTTCAGAAGATGTGAAGAAGTGAGCAGTGACTCACGAAAGCTCATCCCCTGCCACAAATTTTGTTAGCCTTTAAGGTGCTGCTGGACTCTTGCTTTTATCCCCTTCTTTAATGAAGAGGGGTCTGAGAGGTAATTTGGTGTAGCAGTTAAGAGCAGCGGACTTTCATCTGGAGAACCAGGTCTGATTCCCCACTCCTCCACATGCAGCTGCTGGGCGACCTTGGGCAAGTCAGTTCTCTCAGAGCTGTTCTCTCAAGACCAGCTCTCAAAGAGCCCTCTCAGCCCCACCTAACTCACAGGGTGCCCGTGGTGGGGAGAGGAAGGGAAGGAGATTGTAAGCTGCTCTGAGTCTCCGAGTGAAGGGCAGGGTATAAACCCAATCTCTCCTTCTTCTAATCACCCACAGAAAAGTTGCCAACCTCCAGGCAGCACCGGGAGATCTCCCGCTATTTCAACTGACTAGATCACACAGAGTGGCCCTTTTGACTAGGGCGGCCAACCTCCAAGTGGCACCTGGAGATAACAGCTACTTTGGAGGGTAGACATTATGACATTACATCCTGCAGAGATTCCCCAAACCCCACCCCCAAAATCTCCAAGTATTTCCCAAGCCAGAGCTTGCAACCTAGGCCCACAGTCTAAGACAGCTCAGCAAAAAAGGTCCCGGTCTCAGATTCCTTACAAATTCCTTACAAAGGCTCTGCATTCATCTACACATGGGCACAGAGTATTTGCTTAATACCATCAACAGTGCAACACTTTTCGGGACTTAATGATCAATTAGATCTCAGTTCCTAACGCGAATAACATCCTTAAAACATTTGCTATAGACCTCCCATTTGCCACCACTGCTACGTGCAAATTTTTATTCTCACCTTTAGAGAATCAAAGCAGGCAATAACTCTTCCATTTTCAACCTGGCAGCTTTTCGGGGGATGTGCAAATTTACATTCCTCATCAGAGCGTGAACAAGTTCCTCTCTGAAACTGTCTGCACACTTCCAACGTCAGCCATTTTGTGTCTCTGACAGGAGCGACATTCAAAGCCATGGTGCAAAACTGATTTGGGAGTGACTTGAAATCACTCCAAGACTGAAAGTCTTTCAGAGACAATAGCTCCCAGCAGTGATGAAGTAAGAAATGTTTAGCAGAGCCCACTAGGCACAGAGCTGAATGAGCTACTATTTATCAGCAAGCCTGTCAGTCAATCAATATGTGCCACTTGTAAACTTTTGGCTGCAATATATTCATGCTCCATAGCATTTCTGGCTCGTTGATTGGCTTTGTCGACACACTTGTGTTCAGCTTTGTTTTCATGCAACGACGCTCCTCAGTAACATCTGAGCTTCTTGTGTCCTCTGCGTTGGCAACGATTATATACGAAGAGCTATACATTCAGCGGTTTTCGTGCCCGGCCTAATCTTTTCCTCTGGCTTTTCAAATGCTGGAATCAGTTTCCCATCAAGCAGCTGGTAAACTGCCACGGACGACATAGAAGATAAGAGCAATGTTCAGCCGGCAGAAATCAAATCTTAACAATGACAGAGAAGTTGTCTCTTGTACAAGTGACTTCGCAAAGGCACTTTCAATTCATCAACCTGTTGAAACAAAGCAAAACAATTATTCCAGAAACATTCAAAATTACTAGATGACCCCCCCAAAAGCTGTTATACAACATTAGCAGCACACTGTAACGGGCTACACTTCTTAAAAGTCATATATTAAACTAGGCAATATAATACAAACCTTGGATATAAGGCTGCTAGATCTGCCACTCTGGCAGGAAGCCTCCAGATGGGCATCCCCGTTCCCCCACCATTGTTTGGTAGGGTGGCAGGGGGGGAAAGGGGGGGGAAATCACCATTGCTCTGTCACTTCTGGTGCCAATCCGGAAGTGACATCATTGCACCAGGGCCACATAAGAACATAAGAGAAGCCAATGTTGGATCAGGTCAATGGCCCATCCAGTCCAACACTCTGTCGCACAGTGGCTAAAAATACCAGGTGCCATCAGGAGGTCCAAGCAGTGGGGCCAGGACGCTAGAAGCCCTCCCACTGTGGCCCACCCCCCCAAGCACCAAGAGTACAGAGCATCCCTTGCCCCAGACTGAGAGTTCCTATCTACATCTCGTAGCTAATAGCCACTGATGGACCTCTGCTCCATATGTTTATCCAATTCCCTCTTGAAGCCGTTCAAGCTTGTAGCCACTGCCACCTCCTGTGGCAGTGAATTCCATGTGTTAATCACACTCTAGGATTCCACTGGAACTCTATGACTTTACTATAGAATGACTTCCAGGTTTGCACTGGAAGTGGTGTCATGCTGTTGGAGCAACAGCAATTCACACACACACACCCCTGGGCTCCTGCTAGTTGTCACCACTGAATGAACTAATTTACACATACTTATATGCCTAAGACACCAGTTCACCTTGCCACTTCCACCATAAGTATTTGCAACTGATGCTTCCTTCCTTCCAAATAGCTCCCAAAGATATTATCATAATAATATTTATTATTAATAATAATAATGGTAATGATTATTATATCCTGCTCCCTCTCCCCCAACGGGACTCGGAACAGCTAATGGCATATAAAACAAGCTTGATAAAAACAATACAAAAGACACGACAAATAAACTTTAAAAATATAAACCGATTAAAAATCTATCCCCATTGAAATCTATCCACTATCAAGCCGGGTAGGCTGGCTGGATGGTGAAGACACAGCTGAAGTATACCAGCTGCCTGGTAGATCAGAATCGCCCAAAGGCCACTTGAAAAAGAGCAGGTCTGTATGCTATGCAGAACCTAGGGAGGTCCCGCAAGGCACGCATCTCCTCAGGCAGCTGGTTCCACAGGACGGGGGCCACTCACCGAGAAGGCTTCGCCCTTGCTGTCACAAGGAGGACCATTCATGGACCAGAGACCTTCAATAAATGCTGAGATGAAGATCAGAGAAGATGAGGAGGATCATGCCGAGACCGGTGGTCCTGAAGGTATGAGGGTCCCAGGCCATTTAGGGCTTTAAAGGTAAGTACCAACACTTTGAACTGGCGCCAGAAACTAACTGGGAGCCAGTGCAGCTGCTGTAGGATAGGTTTTATATTAGCTGACCAGAACACTCCTGTCAGCACTCTAGCAGCTGTGTTCTGGACCACTTGCAGTTTCTTCAAAGGTAGCCCTGCATAGACTGGACAGTAGTCCAGTCTCTTTCTGTCCATACCTATCTGTTCGGGTTGGCTTTTAGAGGAAAGCCTAACTTGGCATATGACAATGGCTTTGATCACAGATTTCCAGGAATTTTTAAGGTAAAAGCCAAGGTAAAAAAAAATCAAGTTTGTTTTTTCCAGGGGGTAGGGGTGGGGGAGGGCAGGATGAAGATTTGGGGGGCGGGAAACTGAAATATATGCAACCCTTATTTCCTTATCAAGTCTCAACTTACTTTACCGTGTTAGCAGATAAAATGTACCCTTTATAAATTAGTTACCATATAAAAATGTACTACTTGGCATATTAATAAAAGTATAAATGCCTTACTTTCCTGGAAGCAAAATGACAAATGCGTCGAATACGAAAGAAAGAGAGCTGCAAACTGCTGCACCCTATGCTACCTTAGCACATATAGCTTTGCGTTTTCAGTGTAAGGCTGCAATCATACGCACAATTAGACCCAACTTAGGTGCGCGATCAGACAACAACATCTGGGAAACGCCCCACAGCCGTTAGCAACCTGTTCTGTTCCGCCGCAGAAGCGGAGTTAAAAGTTAAAAGACACTGGGGAAAATCCAGTAGAAAACGGGTTATGACGGGCCACAGATGGAATTTCCCATGTCTGATCGCTCCAGTGTGCCCTCATGCCGTTGGGATGGTCTGATCAAGCCATCCTGACTCCATACCTTCCCCCCCCCTTCGCAGTATGCGCATCATCGCAAACTCCATAGAGAGCCCTCAGTGCGGAGGTGAGATCCATTGTTTCCTCGTTTAAGTGTATGGGGATAAAACGGCACAAAAAAGGGACTCACCCGCAGTTACGTCTGATCACACACTGACGGACTGCGCCCGCAACTTTGAAGGGAGGTGTGAGCATGCAACTGCGGGTCAAATTCTTCCAGAGGAAATAGCCTCGCTTCCCCCCCCTCCCTCCATTTTATCTGTGTGACCGCACCCAAAGAGACAGGGGAGAAAGACGAACACAGAAATTTTGTAATCAACAAAACTATGTTATTTGGACCAGAATCGTCTCATGCAGTCACGAGAAGGCTAACAACCTATTTCAAAATTCATTACACTGAAAATAGTGTACGCTTCAATAGCATGTTATTGTCATACACATTATACCAAATTAAGCAAGTTCATGACATTCAGTTTATGACTAACAAACATATCCTTCAAACTATTCTGGATATGGACAGTATGCACAGGAATTATCATTATCTAATGCTGTAGATTATGTCACAGAAAAATCTTCATAATATACATTCACATAACTTGCTATCTGACCAATTGAACTGGAGATGCCCGGGGACTGGAATTGGAACTTTCTGTATGCCAAGCAGATGCTCTACCATTGAGCCACAACCCCTCTCCATGGCTCTCCAGGGTTTCAGGCAATGCTCCCTCTGAGCTGTGGAGTCTTGTGAGCAAAAATTCTACTTTGTGAGCTGCTGGCATTAAGGCTGTGAGCGAGCGATTTGGCTGCTGCATAAAATTAGTTTGCTCTGGAGCCATCCCTTCCTGAGCTGAGACAAAAACGTGTGAGCCGGAGGCTAAAAAACTGTGAGCTGGCTCACACTAACTCAAGCTTAGAGGGAACACTGGTCTCAGGCAGAGGTCCTTCACATCAATCACCGCCTAGTCCATTTAACTGGCGATGCCAAGCAGATGCTCTATCAAAGAGCCACAGCCCCCCTCACTACATTGTGAGCAAAACCATGCCTTCAAAAATATTTCCAAAAGAGAAAATGTATCCAAGGAGTTTTTCTCAATGCCCCCTCAAATGTCCACTTTTTCTAGTGAGACAATGGGAAAAAAGTAGGGGGGGGGGGGGGGGGACTCCACCACTTACAAGAATTTTTTCTACCAGTGTCAATGGGAGATGTAACATGGTGAGCCAGCATACTGTAGCAGTTGAGAGTGGCGGACTCTAATCTGGAGAACCGCTCCTCCACATGAAGCCTGCTGGGTGGCCCTGGGCCAGTCACAGTTCTCTCAGAGCTGCTCTCTCAGCCCCACCTGCCTCACGAGGTGTCTGTTGTGGGGAGAGGAAGGGAAGGCGATTGTAAGCCGCTTTGGGATTCTTTAAGGCAAAGAAAGGTAAAGGTAAAGGTTCCCTTGCTCGAAAGCCAGGAATCCGACTCTAGGGTTGCGGTGCTCATCTCCGTTTCAAAGCCGAAGAGCCAGCGCTGTCCAAAGACGTTTCTGTGGTCATGTGGCCGGCATGACTAAACACCAAGGCGCACGGAACGCTGTTACCTTTCCACCGAAGTGGTCCCTATTTATCTACTTGCAATTTCTTGCTTTCGAACTGCTAGGTTGGCAGGAGCTGGAACTAGAGACGGGAGCTCACTCCGTCATGCGGCAACTCGGGTCTTGAACTGCTGAACTACTGACCTTCCACAGCCTGCAGTTCAGCGTCTTAACCACTTGAGCCACCGCAGCTCCTTCTCCCCTACCACTCCTCTAAACCACCACTTCTCTAGGCTTGATATATTTTAATGCACGTCATCCAACCAGAGCTCAGTTGGGATTTTGCTAGTTTAAATAAAATTAAAATTAAAAATATACTTGGGCATCATAGTCCTAAAACAATGCAAATAAATATTCTTAATATCCAGAATGTTGTATAACAACCAGTACCCAATTAGTTGCCTTGCCATTTAGTCTACATTATTTAGCAGCTCTCTTAGAGCAGCACTGTCAGTTCTTCAGTATATTTCAAGGATGCAAGCAAATCTTCAAGAAATAAAAGTGTTTCTCTTAGCAGAGGGAAGTCTACAACTCTTAAGTACATTTCTAACACTGAAAAACAATATGGGTTGACTAGACATGTGAGAACACAGGAAAAAAATCAGGAGGAAGTCTTTCCGTTTAAGGATTTTTTGGGCAGTTTTTCCAACAGAAAAATTGGGAAATTTTGTCGAGCACCGAAAAAACACTCCTATGAAATATTTTCTCTTTTGGAATGAGTGAATTGCTTCTTACAGATAAGAATTTTCATGCTCAAAATGTATACCATTTCATTTTTTTCATTTCTCAAGCCGTTTTCAGTTTTTCCAATGAAAAAATTAGGAAATTGGGGGGGGGCCTGAAAAATACTCTGATTTTCTGCCTTTTGGAATGAGTGAGATGAAAGACAAAGTTTTACTCCAAATATGTACTCTGATTTTTTTAATGCAAGATATAAGACAATCTACAGTGTTACATAATGATGATTCTTATGTATACTGTAGACATATGCCTCATTTACCTTATTCTGAATATTTTTGTTTACATGTAAATAATTTTGACAATACGTTATAATGTACTTTTTAATTTTATATAGTTTAACGTAGTATCTAATTATTCTGATAGTCCTACCTATTGTGAGAATTTCTGTATGAGAGTTCCTGTCCAAGTAACAGTTTCTTTTGTTTACTACAGAATTTGCCCCTCTGATGGCAAAAATCAAGACACATGCACTAGGCAGGAGAACATATAGCATGTCAAGTGCGTATCAAGTACTTGCAGTTTTTCTGATAGAAAACAAATACATTAACACTTTTAAAGCCCATAAATGTCAAATAGTACAATTTTATATGTTAAGTACATCATAGATGATGCATTTGTGTTGTTAAACCGGTAAAAATAGTTAAGATTTCACAGGAAAGTATTGCATATATTTCAGTTTCCCCCAAAAAATTATGTTTCTCCCCCAACAAAGGGGGGGGATCATGTTTTTTTCCCCTTGTATCTTCGAAATTTCTGGAAATTTTGTATCTCTAGAACTGAGCCAAAGCCAAAAAAGTTTGCACACCTTAAACAACACTTCATTTTACAAAGGCCAAAGGTAACAAAATGTGTACAAGGAATCAAATAGACAAAGTCATTTGATAGGCTATATTGCTTCAACTTTGAGTGAGCCTTTCTTTGCTCCTTTCCTTCTTGAAGGAATTGCCTACAAACAACAGTTTCATTAAAATGAGCCTTGTCTTCCTCACCAGGATTACTTAATCTGATATCCTGAGCAACTAGCTACTATAAGCAAGGTTTAAGCTTTGTCTTGCCTCGTGCTATTTACAGGATAGCAATGAGCTTATTAAGGAAATCTGAGTTTACTCTAAAGCTGGCTTTATATGATCACGGCTCTGGTGGAGATTAGGCCATACAGGAAAGCAGAAGGGTTGAAACTGGTTGAAACGAAGTAGGCCTTTTTCTGCTACAATAGCAGAGGCACTCGGGGGGGGGGGGGAGTCATTTATGGAAGGCTAGATAATTGTGTACTAGGTCAGCTAATTTACTGTATTTTGAAATCTGCTGTGTGACAAGTGTAAGGCATCCCTCATGCCCCTGCATTGAAAACACAGACAAACCGCAGGAGGGTGGACTCAATGACTTCAGGATGACAACATGCTGGACCTCTAACTGAGCAAGGGCAGGGGAGATTGAGTGTTCTAGCCCACGAACTTTATAATCACATTGCTCTTGAAGTTCCTTGTTTCGCTGCATATCGGTTAGAGTGTTTGACTGGGATATGGGAGACCCCGGTTCAAATCCCCTCGCTGCCAAGGAAGCTTGCTGGGTGACCTTGGGCCAGTCACACACTCACAACATAAAGTACCTCACAGGGTTGTTGTGAGAATAAAACGGAGATGAGGAGAATGACGTGTGTGCTGTTTAAGGTCCCCGGTGGGGGAAACAGGCATGATATAAATGAGGTAAATAACGTTCCTAATGGCATGACTGTCGTGTGATCGAGTCCACCTGTGGATCTTGACTTCGCCTTGTTACTTCCTAGTATTTTAATACGGTGCTAATAGTAATAGTGTTGAGAGATCTAGCATGAATTATGCCTTTTCAACACAAAAGAATTTGAAAATTTACTGAGATCTTTTATGTTTCAAAGCAAGCATAAAATAAAACATATTTGGCAAATGAAGTGCGGTTCTTCCTTTTACATCAAACTAAAATTATGCCTTTGTTTGCTGTAACAATTCAAGAGATCAGATTAAAAAGACAACCAAGTGTGAACAAAGCATTCCTAACTTTCCTGAAGTACCACATTAGGTTTGGCAGAGTAATTTTTAAGTTTATATTGCTAATGGCAGTTTGACTCTTACAAAACATGGGAAGGAACCCAGTACAGCGTTTCCTGGTTTATTTTAGGTCTCTCAGTTTTACCTTGCAACAGAAAGCACAAATTTTTCCGCCTATCAAAGAAATTCCCGCACAACATGCACCTTCATTTTCAAGCCTTTACCAGATACTGCCCACACAATTTTAAATGTTTATATACTATCCCTAAGGCTAGACACTTGCTTTAGAACACGGGGGATGACAGACCCTAGATACAGGACTCAACGTCAATGCAATGAATGTGTGGGAAATATACAACTTATACTTTACATTAAAAAGTAAGGTAAAGTGTACTGTCGAGTCGCAATCAGCTCATGGCGAAGTTCTACCTCATGGGGTTTTCATAGCAAGAGATGCTCAGAGGTGAGGGTCGTGGCTCAGTGTTAAGAGCATCTGCTTGGCATGCAGAAGGTCCCAGGTATTGGAAGTCAAAGACCCTACGCTACCTCTTTACCTTAGCATTCAGAGGGGACTACCATAGACTTAGATAGACAAAGAGGTCAGAACACACAGAGCATCATTTCCTTCTGCTATCTAATACTATCCCTTTGAATGCTGTTCTTAGGGAAGGACTTCCTTCACTTCCGTTCTGACACCTCTCTCGCACGCACTTTGCCATCTCTCCACCTTGGCATCACGGAAGCAGGACATGCTTCCTGCATCCCAACCCATCCTAGCTAGTTAGAATAGGTTACTATCCTGTCTCTACTCTTTCCTATTTAGAATGGAGTTCTATGAATAAAGGAACTCTTACTAGTTTGAAAAGTTAAAGAGGCTCCATGTAACTTTGTTCTTTGCCAGCACACGTACAGAGACTGGAGAACCTTTGCTGCGTGGTAAGCCCTTGTGCACTCTGCTAACTTAATGCTAGAGATTCCTGGCTATACCAAACCAGAGAATCTAACACCAGGTTCAATCCCCAGCTTCTCCAGTTAAAAGGATCATATAGTGGGTGATGTGAAAGGCCTCTGCCTGAGACCTTGGAGAGTTGCTGCCAGTCTGAGTAGACAATAATGGCTTTGAAAGACTAAGAATCTGATTCAGTATAAGGCGGCTTCATGTGTTCATGTGTCTGCGTAACAGCCCTGGTCTTCCTTGACGGTGTCCCATCCAAGTAATGACCTGTGCTTAGCTTCCAAGCCCTGACAAGACTGGGCTAGTCTTGGCTATTCATCCTCTAATACAATAGCTCTCAAACTATGTGCCCTAAGAGATCTCGGGCCAGTCAAACATTCTCAGCCTAACCTACCTCACAGGATTGTTGTTATGAGGCTAAAATGGAGGAAAGGTGAATGATGCAAGCTGCTTTGGGTCCCCATTGGAGAGAAAGGCAAGATATGACGTTCGTTATAAATCTAACCTTGGCTACAGCTTGCAGGAAAGGATGATTGCTCTTGCCGTTCCTCCAGCCAGGAAGGCACACGTCTGTCCTAAATACAGACATATACCACATCAAAATATCTTATAGGAGCATTATTAGACAATAAGATCTGAATAGATAATAGGGAAACTCTGTTAGGATGCACTTGAAAAAACCTAGAATATTCTAGTTAATTCTTTTTATTCTGTCACTTTAATATTACACAGGTCGGATTGTCAACCATCATTTAAAAACTAAGAAACTACTGCAGGCTCGTTATTTCCCTGTTTCTCCATCTTTCCACAGATTCACCCCTCCCTTCCTGATAGGGGGGAGGCTGAGGCCTTATTTTGTATGTTTCAACGTGATTCGTAGGCCGCCTTCCACCGAGAGGGAAGGTAACATATAAATACTTTGATTCAATAAATAATAACATGAAACCTGGGCAAGGTATGGTTAGTACTACTCACAAGTACCACCAAATCGTCCCAAACCCTGTTTTTATTCTGTATGTTCTAATTTTTATCTTGTATTATTTTAACCAGTTTTATGTCAGACATATATACTTTTACTCTCTGTGTTTTAACGCAGATCCTATTCTGCATTTTATAACTCTTTTGTATCGTACTGTACTTGTAACGGCCATTGGCCATATGTAATAAATCGAACTGGACTGATACCACCAAATCGTGGTTTGCGAACTGATATCAAACCACGACCTCCAGATTATAATTTGAGGCGCCTTCCATCCTTTGAACCAGGCCATTAAGAGGGGCCGCAGCTCAGTGGTACAGCATCTGCTTGGCAGGTGGAAGATCCCAGGTTCAATCCCTGGCATCTCCAGTTAAAAGGATCAGGTGGGAGGTGATGTGAAAGTCCCCTCGGCCGGAGACCCTGGAGAGCCGCTGCCAGTCTGAGTAGACAATACTGACTTTGATGGACCCAGGGTCTGATCTGGTATAAAGCAGCTTCATGCACTCACAGTAACTGAAATGACAACACACCAAGACTAACAGACCAGTCATGCAGTTTTCACTGGAAGTACATCTTACTCCAATAGGGTATGACTGCTAGCTAAAGAAGTATCTTACCAATAAGCAGGGCTATTTTTGGGCAGGAACGCACAGGAACGGAGTTCCGGCTGGCTCCTGAGTTGGCCACGCCCAGCAGGAACTCATTAGCATAATAGGCCACACCCAATAGCAGGAATCCATTAGGATTGGCTTCATTAGGGGTGTGTGGCCTAACATGCAAAGGAGTTCCTGCTAAGAAAAAAGCCCTGGGTTTTGACAAAAAAAAGGCAAAACAGAATAACAAGCAAAAGTGGATAACCACACTTCTGGTAACATGGGGGTGCCTCCTAATGTGCTAATGAGCTGTGCTGGCAGGGGTGTGGCCTAATATGCTACTGAGTTTCTGGTGTTGGGTGTGGCCTATTATGCTAATGAGTTCCTGCTGGGCTTCTTCTACAAAAAGAGCCCTGCCAATAAGTAAGCCTCACTGAAATCTACGGGAACTGCTTCCACACAAACATGCTTAAGATTGGTTTCTAAGGCTGTGATCCTAATGCGCAACCACCATGCAGTGATGAAACAAAGTAGTCTGTGGCCCACCTCTCTATCTTTACTGTTGACATGGGAGACGGAGGTCCCCGTTGAAAGCGTTATTCTAAAGTAAATTGGGAGACTCTTGGCTTGGCTTTTGAAAAAGCCTTGTGCGGAACGCGATTAGAAAGCCGGCAACGTGTAGCAGCAAGCGTTGAACCGACATCTTATGAGAAAAGTGTGATGAGAACTGAAGACATCGGGCTGAGAAAGTGTCTATGTTCTAAAGGTCTTTATCTGCAGCACTTCTGTTTATTTTGGATTACTTAGGACTGTTTTCATGCCTTTATCTGAAGCACGTCTGATTACTTTGGACTGTTTTCATGTACTGAGTGGTTTACATTATTTGAAGAGAGTAATTGCCATAATACTGTTGCAATTATAAATTCCTTGTGACACTTTATATAAAAAGTATTTTGCACATACTTCTGATAATTCTGTACATGGTTATCTTTGTTTTTTACTTATATCTGGAGCAGGCAAATGGCAGTGACCAGGAACTGACAGAACAAAGTTCGAGTCCTGAAAGACCAACAAAGTTTTATTCAAGGCATGAGCTTTCGTGTGCACACACACATCTTCAGATACATTGAAATGGAAGTCGCCAGTCCACACATATAGGTAGAGGGTGGAGGAAATAAATATCAAAATCTTATTTGGAATAGTAGATTAGAATAGTAGAACGTAATGTAATTTGGAAGAGTAGATTGGAATGTATTTTTCTGGTCTGGGGGACAAAGGAGATACACTGCACAGCTAATCACACCACCTCAAAGAAAAGGATGCTGCACAGCTGCCTCCACACTTGAGAGGAGATGGATGGCGTGTAATGGCAGGGTCTCAGTTAATTACTCTCAACATTCCAGTTAAGAAGTGTACATCTCCTCAGCAATCTCCAAATTTGATATATTTATTTCCTTCACTGTGTCCCCACCCAGGAATTAAACCCAAACAAATGGTGACCAGATAAACTAAGCTTGTCGTTCCAGTTTGGCCCTTGCATCTGTTAAACACCTTTTATTATGCTTATGCTAATCTGCTGCTTACCCTCTACCTGTCTGTATGGACTGGTAACTTCCACTTCAGTGTATCTGAAGAAGCGTGCATGCACACGGAAGCTTGTACCTTGAATTAAAGTTTGTTGGTCTTGAAGGTGCCGCGGGACTCCCGACTTTGTTCTGCTGCTCGAGACCAACACGCCTGCCCCCCAGCTGAATCTATTTTCAGGAAATGACAGTCTGAGGTAGGGAAAAATAAAGAGTGATAACCCAAGCAGGAAATGTTATAATAACGGGTAATATAATAACCCTTCCCGTTCCTTGTTGTCTACATCTATTTTATCCTCCTCCCCCTGCCCACGAAGTACCTGGCAGTGAGAGGTGGAAGGAGGATTGGTTATTTGCCATCTGTTTGTTTTTATATTGTATTAAGGTTTTAATTAATTTTATCTTGTTTTATTTTGGGTTGTAGATTGCCCAGAGCCCTGCAGTAGCAGGGGTGGGGCGATTCAATAACAACAACAACAACAACAACAACTTCTACCCTTACACCGATCAGGGAAATACCCGATCCAGTTGGAACAAAATTTCCAGATGTCATAAATAATGGTGTTTTTAGTACCAGAACCGACCAATGCTCCCTCTAAGCTGTGGAGTCTTGTGAGCAAAAATTCTGCTTTGTGAGCTACTGGCATTAAAGTTGTGAGGAAGCAATTTGGCTACTGCATAAATTAGCTTGCTCTGGAGCCATCCCTTCCTGAGCTAAGGCAAAAATGTGTGAGCCTGAGGCTTAAAAAATAGCTCACACTAACTCAGCTTAGAGGGAACACTGGAACTGACTAAAGGGGAAGCGATCCCGGAGTGAACCTGGCATGAGATGTAAACAATTAAGGAACAAATTCAGATCTTTCGACAGAACAGACATGTCAAAGAAATGGATTGTGCCAAACAGCATTAAAAGTAGCAGTAAAATCACATCAACAGAACATTTTAAAAGGGGAGAGCAGGTAGCCAGGCATCCAAGTACGCAGGTATATATAATTTTTCTTACAGCGGGCAGTACAGTTTTTTCAGCAGATCACACAACAGGCTTTAAGTTTGCTTCAGACAGAGAAGATGTACAGAGAAGATGCCCCCCCCCCATTGTGTTACCATCTTGGGGGGGATTGGAAGAAGCCCAGAGAAAGGCCCTGAGAAGATCTTTGGAACATCGGGACGCTATAGACTGTCTCCCAAGAACTGTTTGGAACTGTCCCGCCATCTTGGGTTTTGAAGTTAGTTATTACCGAGCACTTTATGTGATATAGGATGGGTTTTAAACTGTATATAATGTTTTTATAATGCAGATATATTGTTATTTTTGTATTTTTGTCTATATCTTGCCCTGTAAGCCGTTCTGAGCCCTACGGGGGAGGGCGGGGTACAAATCTGAATAATAAATAAATAAATAAATAAATAAATAAAAGTACATCTGGTGCAATGGTGGACCCTGGCCCAAAGGACGCTTGCCTTGCTTCGACCATGGCCAGGGCTTTCTCTGTCCCGGCCCCAGCCTGGTGGAACATGTTCCCTATTGAGACCAGGGCCCTGCAGGATCTCCTTCAATTCCGCAGGGCCTGCAAGACAGAGCTCTTCCGCCAGGCCTTTGGTTGAGGCGGCGGGTGCCCATATATGGCCTCCCTGAGGTTGTTGTCACCCGTCTGTCACGTGTCTACTGACCACCGACAACTGACCTTTAACTCATTGTACCATTGGGGCCAGAACTTTGTAGCCATCTGATGCTGTTCCAAGCAGTACCCACTGTTTTAATTTGTTATAATGTTTTATCGTGTTTTAATGTTTGTTTTAAACTGAAATTGTATTTATTCTAATGATGTTACCTGCCCTGAGCCCGCCCGCGGAATGGGCGGGATATAAATGCAAGTAATAAATAAATAATAAATTGCTGAACTAGTTAGGAACCATGACCATAGTACACCATTCAAATAAATGGGATGGAAATTGCTCAAAAAATAAATCAAACATGTCTACATTTGATTTCTGTAAGAGGAAACTTGTTTAACAGCAAAAGGATGAGTCAAAAGCAAATTGAAAGATGGAGAGAACAGACGGGATCAAATCTCTTCAGGAAGTTTTCAAATTATTTACATCCGTAATAATTGAAGCTTATACCACCTATTTGAAAAAGGACCATCAGAAATTTTAAAAACCACAACTGCGTAGTTCGTGAAAGAAATCAAGGAATCCACAAAAGGCAGGGAGGCTTTCTTGAAAGAGCGTAAGGCCCCTTGCCCAAAAGGAGGAAAACAAGAAACAGCATATAAAGTTTATACTCCGAAAAACCCGTTGGTCTCAACGGTGCTGCTGGACTCTAGTCTGCAATCACACACTCTAAATCAGGGATGTTGAACTCATTTGTTATGAGGGCCGGATCTGACATAAATGAGACCTTGTTGGGCCGGGCCATGTGTGTCATAAAATGTAACGCCAGGTAGCGGAGATATAAACTTTATAAAGGACACAAACACAAAGGTTTTTTTTAAACTTAAAATAAAAGCATGCTTGAAACATTAGCACTCTTGCAATATTTTGTTTATTTAACAGTGTCTGATAACTGACACCTCTTGCTCTGAATTATTGCATCAAAATGTCTGTGCTGTTGCAGTCTTCAGTATGCTGTTCAGGTGTGATTCTGTAAGCTGCAAACCTACGATGACGCAGAAGCGGCAGAACTGGAAGAAGAAGCAGAAGACAGCTAGTTCCACTGCGGGCCTGACGGAAGCCCTCCGGGGGCCAATGTGGCACCCAGGCCGCATGTTTGACACACCTGCTCTAAATAATCCACTTTCCATCCACTTTCAATGCACTTTCCAACTGGATTTTACTTGTGTGAGCTGGCAAAATCCAGTTGGAAGGTGGATTGAAAGTGAATTGTTTAGTGCGTGTGAACGCAGCCTAAGTGTACTATTGCAGACCAACACAGCTATCCTCTGAAATTAAGCAACAGCATAGTCCCTTTGGCAAAAAAATATGTAATCTTGCCAGTAACACAAATGAAACAAAAATTTGAGCAATATTTTGCTGAAGGCAACATTGAGCCAAACAATGAGAATTTCTTTAAATATCTTAGGAACGGGAAACCAGCCAGGGACATGGAAGGACTACTAAACAAAAAAGGCGTGAAAGGATTATTCAAGGAAGACAGGGAGATTGCAGAGAAGTTGGATAAACTCTTTGCATTGGTTTCCACTGTGGAATACATGAAGCTGCCTTACACTGAATTAGACCATCAGTCCATCAAAGTCAGTGTTGTCTACTCAGACTGGCAGCAGCTCTCCAGGGTCTCAGGCAGAGGGTCTCTCACATCACCTACTGCATGATCTTGTTTAACTGGAGATACCAAGGATTGAACCTGGGACCTGCTGCGTGCCAAGAAGATGCTCTACCACTGAGCCACAGACCCTCCCCAGGGAAAATAGGGGCTACTATGCTGGAATTGAGGAGCTGCGGTGGCTCAAGTGGTTAAGACGCTGAACTGCAGGCTGTGGAAGGTCAGTAGTTTAGTAGTTCGAGACCCAAGTGTGCCACATGATGGAGTGAGCTCCCGTCTCTAGTTCCAGCTCCTGCCAACCTAGCAGTTCGAAAGCAAGAAATTGCAAGTAGATAAATAGGTACCACTTTGGTGGAAAGGTAACAGCGTTCCGTGCGCCTTGGTGTTTAATCATGCCGGCCACATGACCACGGAAACGTCTTCGGACAGCACTGGCTCTTTGGCTTTGAAACGGAGATGCGCACCGCAACCCTAGAGTCGGATTCGACTGGCTTTCGAGCAAGGGAACCTTTACCTTTAATGCTGGAACTGCTGTTTTCTAGAATGTTGTCTGAAGACCAGATTCAAGGGGAGATGAAGGTAACAGATCAATTAAAACTAACGTCACAAGATCCGGAGGGCATACATACAAGAATTCTGAAAGAACTCTGATCCATAATGGTAAAGAATTTCTAATCTGCATTTTTATTCCTTCTTTCCTTCCAAGAGATCAGCCAAGGTAGGTTAGACTATGGGGGGAGGGGGAGAGAGGGACTGTCTCAAGTTCACAATGTACGTAACTGCAAATGCTAGATGTCTGACACCCTTGCAACTACACCACTAAAAACAACATATAGCTTCTCAGTTGTCACTAAAACACAGCTCCCCACAAGGGAACTGGAAAGCCAATTTATTAAAAATGACACTAGAGGGAGACCAGGGGGAATTACATGTCAATTAGTCTCTACTCCAGGTGAGCTGGTGGAAAATGTCATTAAATAGAGAGGGTTGGACAACACTCGTCTTCTGTTGGTCGAGAGAGAGGATGGGTGACCCTGCACATTTCCACTCTTACTGCAGACATATTCTGTATCTCATGAATCCCATCAAGGGGGGGGGGGCTCCAGAGGAAACTTTTCACCTTCTTGCATCAGCAAGTAAGCTGGTGAATTATTAAACACATAGCCATGGTCTACTGAAGAAGAATCTTCATGGCTTCACTAATCTTTGGGAGTTTTTCAAGAGCGTTCACAAGCATGTGGATTAGAGTGATCCAGAAGGCTTTACATACTTGAATTTCCCAAAGAAACCTTTGACAAACTCTCTCACTCAAAGCAACTAAGAAAGTTTAACAGCCATTGGATAATAGAACAGATCCTCCCACCGATAACTAATTGGCTAAACAACAAGAAGCAGTAGGAAGAAGTAAACAACTTTCACAATGTAGATAAGCAGAAGTTAAGCAGTGGAGTCCAGTCAGTATTTGGATCAGAGATATTTAATTTGTTCATAAATTATCTCAAATCAAGAGCAATGCAGTGGCCAAGTTTACAGTCAACACCAAAACACACAGGACGCTGAAAGGCAAATATATTTGTGAAGAGCTTTGACAAGATCTCTCCAAACTGGATAAATATGCAAAACCACGGTGAATTGGGTTGAATATCAATATGTAGAAAGTGACACACAATGGGGAAAAAATCTGATTGTTATATAAATAGATAGGGTCTTAACAAGCAGATAATCCAATAAGATCCAATGGATCATAGTGGATAGTGAGATGGAAATGTTGATTCTGTGTACAGCACTGGTGATAAAGGCAAATTCTTTGCTAAGGATTACTAGGGAAATCACAGAAAACAAAACAGCAAGCATCATAATGTCCCTGTTGAGCTGCATTTGGAATATGGTGTACAGTTTGGGTCACTGTATCACAAAAAGAATATTGTGGAGCAAGAAAGGGTAGAAAAAAAGGCAACCAAAATGTTCAAGGGACTGGAATAAGTTCCCCAAGAAGGCCGTTCACAAGGAAAGGCTAAAAATTCAGGGCGTTTGATTTCGAAAAAAATCGGTTTAAGGAGTGACACAACAGAGAGTCACAAAATTATGTCGACCCCATGTGGAGAGACAGACCTTTTTCTCCAAATACTGGAATTTGGGACACTCAACAGAGATGATGGGACAGGTAAAAGGAAGTACTTCTTGACTCTCAGCTTAATTAACTTAAGGAACTAACATGTAACAGTGACTACTATCCTAAATGCATTTAAAGAGGGATTAAACACATTCATGGAAAATAATGGCTATTAGCCATGGAAGCCAAATTAGACCTCCATGTTCAGAGGCAGCAACTCCCTTGAATGCTTATCTTATTTTAAAAGAATTATGGAGTTAAAAAAATAGGCTAAAGAAACAGGAATCCACAGAAATG
>NW_015176498.1:232207-252070 GCF_001447785.1 Gekko japonicus | reverse complement strand
TGCAGCTCAAAACCACATTCAAATACCCCGGGCCAATGCAGTACTGACTGCAAAGTCACCCCTGAATGGCCATGAAACGGCCATAAGTCTATGCAGACAGCCACCATAAAACCAGAGATCAAATGAAGTGAAAGTGGCATGCAGTCTGGACATTGCCATAAAATCCAACAATCAATCAAAGTGGAAGTGGCATGCAATGCAGAGGGGAATTTCTGGTCCAGCTTGGGTTTGGTAAAACAGCGGAGCAAATGTTAGATTTATTTATTTATTTATTTTCTACCCTGCCCTCCCCGCCATGGCAGGCTCAGAATGGGCCAAGGAAGTCTGTGAGATCATTGGTTGCAAATAACCTTAAACCACTTAGGAGCTGCGGTGGCTCAGAGGGTTAAGACACTGAACTGCAGGCTGTGGAAGGTCAGTAGTTCAGCAGTTCGAGACCCGGGTGCCACATGACTGAGTGAGCTCCCGTCTCTAGTTCCAGCTCCTGCCAACCTAGCAGTTCAAAAGCAAGAAATTGCAAGTAGATAAATAGGTACCACTTCGGTGGGAAGGTAACAGCATTCCATGCGCCTTGGTGTTTAGTCATGCCGGCCACATGACCATGGAAACGTCTTCGGACAGCGCTGGCTCTTCGGCTTTGAAACTGAGATGAGCACCGCAACCCTAGAGTCGGACTCGACTGGCTTTCGAGCAAGGGGAACCTTTACCTTTAAAAGTGCTTAGTTTAGACTGCATGGCCCAAGCCTCTACACAGCACTGAAGCAGCACACACACCAAATTTCTAACCCCTTTTCAAATACATCAGAAACATGGAACATTCAATATTACGATCACATTTTCCTTCTACCTGCCTGAAGTTCTGATATTTGACTACTTATCCCCACTCAGAATAAGAACTGCATTCACATGAACAAAGGCAAACAAAAATGTATGTAGAGCTTGTTGAGGATGGGCATGTCTTACTTCAGTACTCGGCATCCAAGTGATTTATAGGAGTACATACAGAAGTTCACGTCTTCCTTGGAAGGCGGATCCCACTGCATGAATTTGTATGAAGACATCCGAGCCTCGTCCTGCACTCTACAGGTAAAGTGTTCCCTGCTCCTGTGGTTGAACAAGACACCTTAGGAAAGGATCGCTAGCGTGGTAACCAAAGTGACGGAAATCACCAAAGGTGTTCTAACCCCATCTCATGCCTAGGGGCAGGCCCACCCATCCACCATTCTAGGCAGTCTAGACGACAATGTCCCATAATAGAACTGATGTACTGCACAAAACTACTTACAGAGCAAATAGCTGTTGACAACTCAAGCAAAAGGACAGAGGCACATTCGACACAGGAATGCAGTTCCCACCCATTGCTATGAAGCCTGTTTAGCCCAACTGATTATTCCTTCCCAAACCAAACAAGAGTAAAATCGTTCCACACCACCCCCCAATATTTTGCCTGCTCTCATCTCCTAAAAAGAACATTTGAAATTGTACAGTGCAAAATAAGCATAAGTTGAATATGGGAGTTGAAATCTTCGACAAACTGGTTTTTTGTTAAAGCTTTGACTGAGTTGTGGTTATAGAGAGCTTGTAGTTAATACACACAGCTACAAACAGGGCCTTGATATCACTTTAATTATTGCACAGTATGCAGGGCATATTAACAGATGGTGACTGATAAACAAAAATATATTTATTTCCTAGCGAAACAGATATGCCCAGGTACCTTTAAGTTAAAATATGATTACTGATAACATTGATGCTACTCAAATGCTATAGATATAGTTCTACTACTTTTAAATGGGCAGGTCTGTTTTTTTTAATACATCACAGCCTACAAAGAGGCCATCATCCAGATGTACAAAATTAGACCAGAAAAGCCACAAAGAAAATAAAAAGTAACCTTCTAGGCACCTTTCCCAATCATTAAGGAGACATATTCACTTGTTAGACCCATTCCCATCCCTACATGACCGAAAAAGCAAAAGACAGGGCAGGTAAATGTGATGCACTCTGATTTTAACTGGCACAGAAAAGTTTGGATTGGCTAAGATCTGTGAGTGTGTACAGATACTTTCCAGATAGACAAGCTCCAAGAAAGTTGTTGCAAACTGCAGTAATGCTGCAGTGTGTGCAAACAACTTAACCTTTCTTTAAGCGTGTTCCTTAAAAACTAAACAAGTCACTATTCTTGCTTGGTTTTTCTAGTGAGGTTTAAATACTAACTTACAGTGCAATCCTGAAAGCATCCTGCCAGTTTAAGCATTGGGTACTTCAGTAGAGAACCCCTTAGAAAACCAGACCCTCCTGTAGAAGAAATATTTACAAAACACCATAAACCAGGCCCAATTCATTCTTTATGATGAAAATTTTTTCAGTACATACCCTGTGCATACCTTGGAAAGGTGTGCATGGGGTGGGGTGGGGGCGAATCATAGGAGGCAAGTTTTGACAAAAAGAAAATAAAATTTCTATTTCAAGGCACAAATGCTGGAGTCAGCAAAATGAGCTACAATCTCCCATCTTCTAAGTCCAACTTTCATCCCAACAGCAGCTTCCCCCCCCCTTACAAGAGCATTTATCATAAATCTTCTCTGTTACTCGCCACTACTTCTTATCAACTAAGCCAACACGTTTCAGCATGACGAAAGCACCGTTTTAAAAGCCAGCCCCGCTCATTAAATTATCGTACTGACTGTGTGTTCTCATTAAAAATGGATATAGATCAGATATCTGCAGTCACTATTACTAGCCTAGCCTTCCCTGATTTTATGTAAGGGCCCCAGGGTGGTGCCAAGTTTGAAAATGGCAAGGGGGGGAAAGATTTCTCAAACAGACCACAGTATGAGATTCTCTGTAATACATATTTATAATTTCCTCCGTTCTTTTCTAGACATAGATATATCAGAAACTGGCAGTTATTTTATTTTATTACCACAGAGTTTTGCTAAAACCATCACATTTAGCTTATAGTGATTTAGCAGGCTCATGGGACAAAATAGTCTAATACCATGATCTCCCTTCCAATATATCTAACAGTAAAGTTCATTAATTTTTCCCTCCGAGGTACAAAGTTCTGATTTATTTAGACAAGGAATACTTTTTAGAAGACGCTGCCTTCTTTTTTTTTTTCCTTTACGTAATTTTTTTGCATATGTGTATTCTCTTTTAAAATGGGAGACTTAACCCATCTTTGTGATCTGTACAGACAGAGCCATTCAAATCGCTTGGAGCTGAAATTTGCTTAAGCAATAAACAAGCTCACCTACACAGGATCCTTTGTGCACTGGAGAAATCTCATTTCCTTGACTCCCCCCCAAGCCACACATATGGTATGCAGCACACTGCAGCAAACTCTTTAAACATTCAGTAAAAGAAAACAGCCTCCTACCTACCTTGTACAGCTTTGTCTATCAGACACTTCTATCACACCAGCAGAAACCTCCAAATGTAACAGCAGCCTTGTATTTTCGGTTGCATCATAGTGACGAATAGAGTCTCCTGTGGAACAATTATCACTGCTTGTTTTCTCCCGCCTCACTGAAAACACTGTATGCCTGATCTGGGGATTTTCCTTTAGATGATGAAGCAAAGACAGCCTGAACTCTGTCGGTGAGCGACTGCAGCCCTTCCTTCTAGCGAAATCCCTCCCAGAACACTGTAACCAATCACGCAAAAGTTCAGCAGCTCTACTGGTCTTAAACTGGTTGGAAAGCCGTGATTGACAAGGCGGTAGGGCTTGCCTAAATGTACACAAAAACAATACGTCCATGCCAATGAAAGAGGGATCTCCCCCTCGCCCTGGAAAATGGTGTTTTCTGGGAAGGTAAAACGACACCTACAAAATACCCCAGAAATTTAAGACCGGGGATGCAATCTGAAGCTAAAGCCCTGATTCACTGGAGGGGATATTTTAGACAGCTTTTAAAGGAGACACAGGAGGGCAGGTGTAGTCTGAGGGAAATAACCAACGTCTTCAACCTGCAGTACTGATCCGAATGCAAAACACTAGTGATTTCTCTCAGAAGCAGCCCACTGGTGCTAATGGGTCTACTCTGGGCTGAACGGACTGCAGTTAACCAGACGTTATCTGTCGACGCCGGGAGATTAATATGCATTGAGTCTATCAAAATATTCTAACCGTCCCTTTCTGAAAAGGGTGCCCAAGATGATTCAGATGAATTCAAGCTACAAGTTGCTGTGGCAATTGCATTTCGACCTGAGCGGTGTATACGTGCATTAATTAATGCCACGAAAAGGTCACATTTCCAACTCCTGTCATTTATTTCTTCTCCAAATTTTAAAACAAAGCAGATTTTTAAGAGCCCATTTAGTATGCATGAAATAGGCACCAGTAAGAGATGAGCTTTCAAATGGTGTTCAGTATGGAACACTATTGTATATCTGGAAATATATATCCAAATACATCTATCTATCTATCTATCTATCTATCTATCTATCTATCTATCCATCCATCCATCCATCCATCCATCCATCCATCCATCCATCCATCCAGTATAACATTTGAATCACTGCCAAGGAGTCCTTCAGAATATGCAGATTATTTTTATTTATGCGAGATATACTTTAACCTATGCTCAAAGCAGTACTGCAAGGACGTTAAAAACACACAACAGCCCTTCTCAGCATGTACTACAGTCAATTTGAGTCCAAGAGTTTGCATTCCCCCCCTCCCAGTACATCCTGTCAAAATTTGCTTGATGAAAACAAACTGTACCCCCCCCCAAAAAAAACAGCTAAGAACTTGCTAGCAAACATGGATTTGCATATTGTGTGAAATGGCCCTGACTGACATGAAAAAGAGTTGGGCACCATTCCTATCATCTTACCTGATGGTTTTATGCATGTCTCTCAGGGGGCGGTCCTCTCCCCAATGTTATTCAACATCTATATGTGCCCCCTCGCCCAGCTGGTCCGGGGGTTTGGGCTGGGTTGTCACCAGTACACTGATGATACCCAGCTGTATCTGTTGATGGACGGCCATCTGGACTCCGCCCCAGATATTTTAGCCAGGGCATTGTAGACTGTGGCTGGTTGGCTGCAGCAGAGTTGACAGAAACTAAATCCATCTAAGATGGAGGTCCTGTGTCTGAGCCATGGGGGGGGGGGCGAGAGCGAGAATCCAGCTCCCAACCTTTGGCGAGGTATTCTTTTTTATTATTATTGTTTATTTTTTTATTTTCTAAACTACAAACCTACAGGGTCAGGGGGAGGGAACCTAAAATAAAGAGAAACAAGGATCCATGGTACAGAAATATAAGATTGTTGATACATCTCTGTTAAGTATGCAACTCAACAACGATGTAAGTAACAAGTGAATCAGCTTTATTAAGAACTCCAAAGATCACACAAGACGACACACGACAAATTACAGTGGAGCACAGCTCCTTTTTAAACACTCCCGGGCTGGTGTAGCCACACCCTTGCATAGTTAAGGTCCAATCATATTACATAGCTAACAACCAATCCATTTTGTTCCCTCCATTACAGTCCCTTACATTTGATTGGCCAATGAGATTGTTCCAGATTAGAATCCTGGCTAAGGTTTCAAGCTTAACATTACTTGTCAATGGTAAAGACACAACAATTCCTCCCCCCTAAGATGGAACAATACCCAGACATATGTAGTCCTTCAAGTAGGGAGGGGCACACCTTGTTCGACCTGACCTGTGAATAGGTTCTGGTGGTGCTAAGGCTTCGGGGCCCTGGATGGCTAACTGTCCAGTAGTCTGGCTGGCTTGTCTCAGAGGTGTCACTGTCCTGAGTGGGGAGTAACCCACACTCAGGTTCTATTGGGGGCTCCGCAACACTCACATCTGGAGGCCCTCGTTGCTCACCTTCTGGGTGAGGGATCGAGTCAGGTTTGGTGCTGGACTCGAGACTGGAGTCAGCCCACCTCTGCCTGAGCTGATCTATGTGGCGCCGCAATTTCCTGCCATCTGCTAGCTGCACCACATACATACGGGAACCCAGAACATCACAGATAATGGCGGGAAGCCATAAGTGACCCTCTCCGTAAATGTGCGTGAAAACCTTGTTGTTAGGTTTGAAAATGCGCGGGCTTTCCAGGACCTCTGTTCTGGGGGGCTGAGTTTCTGTCAGGTCCGGATGGAGCCTGTCCAGAAGGGTTGTACACCTATGACCCATAAGGAGCTCTGCTGGGCTCCTCCCAGTTGCTGTACAGGGAGTGATATGTTGCCTCAGGAGGAAAGAGGCCCCCAGTCCCCAACTTCTTAAGTGCCTCCTTAGTTGTCCGAACCATCCGTTCGGCTTGCCCATTTGTGGCTGGATGGAACGGCGCAGACAGTATATGTTTAATTACATTGTCCCCCAGAAACTTTACAAAGTCTCCTGAGGTAAATTGGGGCCTGTTATCGGACACTAACACGTCCGGTAGCCCGTGGGTGGAAAAGACCCGGCACAACACATTAATTACAGCCTGCGACGTTGTAGACTTCATATGAGTAACCTCAAGCCATTTGCAGAAAGAATCAACCAAAATTAAAAACATTTGGCCTTGAAATTGCCCAGCAAAATCAATATGTAAGCGAGACCAAGGCTTGCTAGTGCTTTCCCAGTGTTGGACCAGGGCTTGATGCGGGTCAGGTCCTGATTGCTGGCAAGTCATACAGTGCCGGACCCAGTCCTCGATGTCAGCATCTAACTTGGGCCACCAGACATAGCTTCTTGCCAGAGCTTTCATGTGGACTATGCCTGGATGGCCATCGTGTAGAGCTTCCAAGACTCTTGCCCTTAGCTTGGGCGGCACCACCACCTGGTTCCCCCACAACAAACAACCTTAGTTAACTGAGAGTTCTGTTTGCCTTGAGTGGTAAGGCCAAAACTCTGGTTCCACTCGACCTGCTGGCCACCCCCTCCAAACCGAGTTAAGGACTCGGGAGAGGGTAGAGTCCTTAGCCGACACAGCGGCAATGTCCGATGAGTGGACCAGAGGCTGAGGCAGTTCGTCAATAGCCATCACATCATATGCGGGAGCAGGGTCAGAGTCAGTTTGTGGCAGAGGGCAGCGGCTTAGAGCGTCCGCATGTCCGACTGCCTTGCCAGGCCGATGTTCCAGGTCGAAATCATACGCGGAGAGAAACACAGCCCAGCGCAACATGCGGGGCGACATGACATGAGGCATTTGGCGGTCAGGAGCAAAAAGTTCCAGCAGCGGTTTGTGGTTGGTAACAAGGAGGAACCGGCGGCCATATACAAAGTCATGGAATTTTTAAATTCCTGCCACCAACGCTAGGCCCTCCTTGTCGATCTGGGCATAGTTTTTCTCTGCAGCCATTAGAGACCGCGAATAATAGGCGATTGGTGCCTCTCGCCCATCCTCCATGACGTGGCTCAAAACCGCGCCAACCCCATTGGCCGCCAAAACCAACAGTTTGGACTCATCGTAGTGAGTCAGCACAGCATTTGACGATAACAGTCCTTTTACCGATACAAACGCCTTCTGTTGCTTCTCTCCCCACTCCCATTTTGCCCCCTTGTGCAGTAACGCATGCAAAGGCTCAGCTACTGAGGCCTTCTGAGGCAGGAACGAGTGGTAAAAGTTTAATATACCAAGAAATGATTGCAGCTCTTTCTTTGAGGTTGGCTGGGGCGCGTTTTGAATAGCCGACACTTTATCTGCAGTCAGGTGAACCCCCTGTTCATCTATTAGGAATCCTAGGAATTCCACTTGCGATACCCCAATATCACATTTTGATCTCTTTACCTTGAGACCCGCTGCTTTGAACTGTTCTAATACAGCCCTGAGGTGGTTCAGCAATTCAGTTTCGTTTGACCCAGCGATAAGCACGTCATCAAAATACGGGACTACTCCCAGCAACCCTCGTAGGAGACCCTCCATAAGACCTTGAAATATACCAGGGGCGACATTTACCCCAAACTGTAACCGATTTACCCGGAAAGCACCTCTGTGAGTTACGATCGTTTGGGCTTCAGCAGCTTGCGCGAAATATGGGACTGCTCCTGGCAACCCTTGTAGGAGACCCTCCATAAGTCCTTGGAATATACCAGGGGTGACATTTACCCCAAACTGTAACCGATTTACCCGGAAAGCACCTCTATGAATTATGATCATTTGGGCTTCAGCAGCTTGCGAGTCCACAGGGAACTGCAGATAAGCCTGTGCCAGATCAAGTTTTGGAAATACCTTTCCTCCCCCCAGGGATGCCAACACATGGCTGATCACAGGTACCGGGTAAGAATGTTGTTGCAAAGCCTTATTGATCGTACACTTGTAATCGGCACATATACGCACAGTTCCATCAGATTTAACCGGTGTTACAGTCGGGGTCTCCCATTTACCATACGGTACAGGTTTGAGAATACCTTGGGCTATGAGCTTGTCCAATTCCACCTCTATTTTAGCCTTCATGGCTATTGGAACCTTTCTATACCTTAGGCGGATTGGCAACATAGAGGGATCCAGGTCAAACCGCACAGCCCTCCACCAAAAACCTCTGGAAACTCTTCATAAATGCAATTCCCTTTATTCGCACACACCTTGTTTACACCTGTTACAGCGATACCAAGTGGGTTGAACCAATCCAGGCCCAGCAAACTGGCCCGGTCACCCTCAGCAACCAAGAGGGACAACTGTACCTTGCGACCCTTGAACTCCACTTCAAAACTGGCCTGGCCAGCTAGTGGAATACGCCACCCCTGGAAATTGGAAAGGTGCGCCGTGGACGGAGTCAGGCGACGGTGGCTCCTTCGCGGGAACAAACGTTGCCACGTCTGTGATGAGATGATGGTCAGCACGGAACCAGAGTCAACCTCCATGTCGCATGGAACTTCATCTAGACGAACGGTGACCAGGATTTTTCTGCTGACGCCTGCTCTGGTGTTCAGGACTGTGCTGTGCTGTGCAGCTGCAGGAGTCGGTCCGGTGGCAGTCGGCAGACCGTGTGCTTTCAGTGCCTTGAACCTTAGGCCTTGCAGTAGGAGATGATGGTGGCGATTTCTTCTTGGCCCGGCAGACCCTGGCCAGATGACCTTGTTTCCCGCAGGCACGACAGATGACATCTCACGCCCAACAGAGGTCTCGCTTGTGACTGGTGCCGCAGCCGGCGTAAGTGCGCCGTGGTGCAGGTTTCAGTGGAGTCCGCTTCTGAAGTGTCGATTGTGTGCAGTGGGACGTCCTCTGTCTCTCCCTCAGAACCGCTGGTCAATTGGTGGTGTACAGCCTGGTCCTTCCCAGCCTGGACATGAAGCTGACGGACCTCTCGCATCGACCTCTCGGCCGCTTTGGCAGTGACAGCCTCCGCATAGGCCACTTCATAGGTGATCACAGTCTTTGTGAACAAGCGTTGTTGAAGCCTCTTGTCACGAAGGCCGCATACGAGACGGTCGAGTAATGCTTCTTCAAGGTTGGCACAGTTGCAGGGCCGGGCTGCCTTCCGCAGGGCGGTCACGTACTCAGCGATGGACTCGGTTGGGCCCTGGCTTTGCTTGTAGACGCGTGTCGACAAACTATTTGGGACAGCTGTGGCAAGAAATGAGCCTTCAACTTGTCCGTGATGACCTTCAAGGTCGCTGTCTGGATATCGGTCGGCGCAACCAGGGACCGGGCGACATCGAAAACGGTTTTGCCACATGAGCTGAGCAGTGTTGCCTTCTTCTGTGCCTCGTCTATGATCTGGTTGGCTTGCAAGTGGAACTCAAACCTGGACAGGTACAAGTCCCAGTCTTCTGTTCCTGGTTCGAATGCCTCGAACACTGGGTTGACGGCCATTTCAGCGGTGAGTGCAGCAACAACAACTAGTAGTGCCTCAGCTGGCTCGGCTTCCGCTTCCTGTTATTGCTTCAAGAACATCCGCTTTATTTCTTTCTCGCTGAAATTTTGAGATCCTTTTGCAACATATCCAGCCTGTCGCCAAGGTTGGTCATCTGATCCAGTAGAGGGCGTAAAGCTGCGGCAATCAGTTTGGGAAAGTCTGTACTTGCTTCCAGTCTGGTAGCTAGCGATGATGTGCTGGTCGTTCCTGTTATAAGTTTCGCTTTCAGCGCCATTTTTTCTGCTCGCTGCATCATTGTTTATACAAGAGGAAAGTCCAAAAGTTCTCTGTGAGTCTGATGATTTATTGCTTTCTTGCTAGTCCGCAGCATACTTCATCTCAATCCGCTTCCTTCAAGCTGCCCTTTCAGCCTCCCCCTTTAAATTCAGTCTTTTCGGGATCGGGCATTCCCCTTCCCCTTCCACTTGTCTGGGGCTTTGGGACGGCTTTACTGCTAGTGTTTTATCGGTGGTTTGCTGGGTCATGGCTTCACTCACGTTTGTACTTTGGTTCGTTGCGCATGTAGAGAAGATCATTCCTTGGGATCCTTGTGCGCTCTGTCCGGTGTGCACCTCTAGATGCCATGGTGGCTCTGTGCTGCGGGGGCCTATCAGGGCAAAAAGGTGCCTCAATCCTTTGGCTTCCGCCTTGGAAGAGGCACCTCTCGCGCCCCAGGCTGCGACCCCCCTCCAGGTGGTCCCCCCATCGGCACGTTTGTGGGGCGCTCACATCAGAGCTGCGATGGAGCACCCCCGCCTGCGAGTTGCCAAAACCGGAAGTCAGCAAGGTATTCTTGATGCCAACACCAACGGTGAGGAGTCTGGGCATAATTTTGGATGCCTCACTTTCAATGAAGGCCCAAGTCATGAATGTTGCAAGATCAGCTTTTTACCATCTCCAGCTGCTCAGGCAACTACTTCCCCCCACAGTGATCCATGCAATGGTCACATCCAGGTTAGACTATTATAACTCACTCTATGGTGTTCGGTGTAGTGGTTAAGTGCGTTGACTCTAACCTGGGAGAACCGGGTTTGATTCCCCACTCCTCCATTTGCACCTGGCTGGATCACCTTGGGCAAGCCATAGTTCTTATAAGAGCTGTTCTTGAAAAAAGAGCAGTTTCTGTCAGAGCTCTCTCAGCCCCACCTACCTCACAGGGTGTCTGTTGTGGGGAGGGGAAGGGAAAGGAGTTTGTAAGCCGCTCTGAGACTCCTTTGGGTAGTGAAGGGCGGGGTATAAATCCAGTCTCTTCCTTTTCTTCTATGCAGGGCTGCCATTGAATATGACCTGGAAACTTCAGCTGGTTCAAAATGCAGTGGCGCGTTCTCTAACGGGAACACCACTGAGAGCTCATATAAAACCAGTGCTCTGCCAGCTGCATCGGCTACCGAGTACCAGATCAGGTACAAGGTTATGTTACTAACCTGCAAAGCCCTGTGCAGTCTGGAACCAACGTATCTAGGGCTGCCAGGTCCCACCTCCTCCCCAACGGGGGACTCAGGGGGGGGGCCTTTCTGGAGGGGGTGGGGATGCACCTGAATCCCAAGAGGCAAATTCACCACTTTGAATTCAGGTGCATGCACCCCCTCTCTCAAGAAGAATTTAAAGGGTCCCTTTTGAGAGCGAGGCTGTGCGCCCCTGAACTCCAAGCGACGGATTTGCTGCTTGGGATTCAGGCACGTGAGGCCCCCACTCCTCAAAAGGCATTTAAAAGGACCCTTTAAATGCTTTTTGAGGATCGGGGGCCATGTGCGCTTGAACTCCAGTGGCAGATGCGCTGCTTGGAGTTCAGATGTGCAGCCAGCAGCCGCCCCCTCTCCCTTCTCTCCTGAAAGATTTAAAGGGCCCTCCAGCTGATTGTTGGGCCACGTGCTCTCATCAATCAGCTGGAGGGCCCTTTAAATCTCGCAGGAGGGGAGGGAGGGGGTGGCCATGAGTGGTTGCTCTTGGGGGCGGGGTTCCCCCGCTAGCTAGCTGGCAGGCAGGAGCCCCCAAAATTGGGGGATCCCCACCCCACCTGGAGACTGGCATCCCTAAACATATATGCAGGACCGTCTCACCCGATACATCCCCAGAACAGCATTATGCTCCTCAGAACACCATCTCCTGGCGATTCCCAGGCGAAAAGACATACGTTAGCCTCAACCAGGTCCAGAGCTTTTTCAGCTCAGCTCTGGCCCTGGTCTGGTGGAACAGCCAAGTGAGAACAGGGCCCTACGGGACTCATTACATTTCCTCAGGGCCTGTAAAATGGGAGTTGTTCCGCCGAGCCTTTGGTTGAGGCCGCGGGTGACCAAATTTCATCGGCCTCCCCTGCTTCACCCTGCTCCACCTTGCCTCACTCATTTTTCGGGGCTTCCACTAATTCAACTGTGCTGTTGATGGTAGTTGTGTATACTTGCATGACACTCTGCTCCATCTTGGGCACACATGCAGGATTCGTGTAGGTTATCCTGTGGAATTGTAATTGCCATCTTGTGGATTGTGTTATTGGGGCCTACTGGTTATAATTATAAGTATACTGGGATGTTTTAACTGCTTTATTCTGCTGTAACCCACCCTGAGCATGCTTGCGGGGGAGGGCAGGATAGAAATATAATAAAATAAATAAATAAATGTTGGATAAGAACGGCTACTGCTCTTAGCGAATGTCTCAGGGCATCATCAGCACCATCTATTGTTTCCCTGACAGATTTCATGCATGAAGTATTCAAAAGTGTCCAACAGGACGTTTATATAATTAAATATATTAAACCACAGTGAAAATTATTGGTCGAACTCCCAAGCACAGGAATAACATCACTCCTACCTGTTGGAAAACTAGACTAGCTAATATCCAGAGGGGCAGCAGGGGAGGGGCGGTGGCTTAGTGGTAGAGCATCTGTTCGGCATGCAGAAGGTCCCAGGTTCAATCCCTGGCATCTCCAGTTAAAAGGACCAAGCAGTAGGTGAAAGACCTCCGTCTGAGACCCTGGAGAGCCGCTGCCAGTCTGAGTAGACAATAATAACCTTGAGAGACCAAAGAACTGATTCAGTATAAGGCAGTTTTGTGTGTGACACCCAGCTCTTTGTCATCCTGAAAAGAAATATAATCAAAGGCCCAGCAACCACGCTTCCTGTCGTGGTTAGGAGCGTGGACTCTAATCTGGGAGAACCGGGTTTGATTCTCCACGGCTCCACATGCAGCTGCTGGTGTGACCTCAGGTCAGTCACAAGTTCTCTCAGAGCTGTTCTCTCAAGGACAGTTCTCTCAGAGCTCTCTCAGCCCCACCTACCTCACAGGGTGTCTGTTGTGGGGAGGGGAAGGGAAAGGAGATGGTAAGCTGCTCTGAGACTCCTTTGGTAATGAAGGGTGGGGTATAAATCCAATCTCCTCCTCTTCTCTTACATCCCAAAAATCTGATGGGTCTCTTCAGGTGCTACTGGACTCGAATCTAGCAATCCCAAACAGATTCACACCCATCCAAGACCACTGATGTCAAAGGGCTTGGAATGGTCTAACTCTGGTTAGGACTGCACTGCAACTCCGTTAGTTGGTTCCTGCAATGATCCCTCTAAGTTGTGGAGTCTTGTGAGCAAAATTTCTACTTTGTGAGCTGCTGGCATTAAAGTTGTGAGCAAATGATTTGGCTACTGCATAAATTAGCTTGCTGTGGAGTCATCCTCCCTGAGCTAAGACAAAAATCTGTGAGCTGGAGGCTAAAATTCTGTGAGCTAGCTCACACTAACTCAGCTTAGAGGGAACACTGCTTCCAACGTGTGTAGCTGCTGCACCTTCTTTGCCGTTGTCCTGTAGGACTATCACTCACTCGCCGTGGATGGTTCCTGTTTGCTTCAGGGGTAGTCACATCACCAGTCTCTCCCTTACATTCCTGAACTATTTTGAGCACTATCCCACTGGAACGTGTTTCTCCCTCAGGTTCTTATGTTTTTCCTCAAAGGCCGCATCCTCTTCCATGCCCAAACAATCAACTAAAAATTTAAAGAGTCATCTGTCTCTCTCCCTGCAGCAAGGCTATTTCCAGCAGAAGTCTTAAGTCCGCTAGTTTTCATTGAGGCAGAACAGAGATATCACTGTTGTTGGTAAACACTGATACAGCGCAAACAGCCAAGAGCAGTGTCCCTGCAGGGCCTGCCCAGGCCTCGGTCTCCAATCCCACACCGATCCATTACAGAGTAAGTCTCAGTGAGTTCCCCTGGGGCTAAATCCCAAGACAGTGTTCTGTCCCTCCTTCCAACCATCAGTCCAATGAGATACACGCGTCTGACGGTGAAACAGTTGGACATTCATCACAGTGTGCTGAAAAAGACAAGCTCTGCATAACTTTGCCTCCTGTAAAAAGGTAAAGGTTCCCTTGCTCGAAAGCCAGTCGAGTCCAACTCTAGGGTTGCGGTGCTCATCTCTGTTTCCAAGCCGATGAGCCAGCGCTGTCCGAAGACGTTTCCATGGTCATGTGGCCGGCATGACTAAACACCAAGGCGCACGGAACGCTGTTACCTTCCCACCGAAGTGGTACCTATTTATCTACTTGCAATTTCTTGCTTTCGAACTGCTAGGTTGGCAGGAGTTGGGGCCATAGATGGGAGCTCACTCCGTCATGCGGCACCCAGGTCTCGAACTGCTGGACTACCGACCTTCCACAGCCTGCAGTTCAGCGTCTTAACCACTTGAGCCACCGCAGCTCCTTTTTTCCTCCTGTAGAACCTGAGAAATCGACAGGTCTCTCGGAGGTCTAAGCTTTCAATAGTCAAAGTTTCCTTCGTCACAGCACAGTAGAGATTTAGATTTCCCCCCCTTCAGTTGCAATTGTCAGCACGTGAAACAAACTTTTATATGTTTTTTTAAAGACTCTGTGTGACCATTTTAGAATCCGATACACATTCAGCTGCTAAACTGTGATTCTGTGCAAGGATAAGTACACAGGAAGCCAATACAGGAGCGCTGGGATCAGTTGTAGCAGAAATGTAGACTCTACTATGTCTAACGAAAAAGAGCTTTGAATCTTGAAATTTTATACCCCAAAACGCTTGTTGGTCTCTAAGGTGCTACTGGACTCAAATTCAACTGTTCTACCGCAGACCAACACGGCTACCCTCTGAGACTATCTGCATAGCTTTGTGACCACCTGAAACAGCTCTGCTGAATGGCATTTTGACAGCAGCCTCCCCCCCCCCAACCCCCTTCATCACCACTGTCATACCTATGGCACGGTACCTAAATCACAGTATGGTGCCGATTCCACTAGGTGCCAAATGCCTCTTGCGGTAGGATAAAGAAGAGGTTGGATTTATACCCCGCCCTTCACTACCCAAAGGAGTCTCAGAGCAGTTTACAATCTCCTTTCCCTCCGCACAACAGACACCCTGTGGGGTAGGTGGGGCTGAGAGAACTCTTGAGAGAACTGCTGGTGAGAGAACAGCTCTGAAACAACTTGTAAGTGACCCAAGATCACACCAGCAGCTGCCTGTGGAGCAGTGGGGAATCCATCCCAGTTCTCCCAGATTAGAGTCCGCGCTCCTAACCACTACACCAAACTGACTCTCACCGTTCTGTGAGATCTGTGCCCCCAGAAGATAACAGTACACGTTTTGCCAATACTATCTCCTCTACGTTCGGGAGTCAGGTTTGGGCTCTCACCAAACAGCATCTAATTATCAGAGAACCTGTTTCCGAGGGTGTGCGGAGCACAGGGTTCTAAGGAAACAGCATTTGGAAATGGGATACTAACACTATGAGGGGTTTCCAGCCTCTTCAGACTGACATCCAGGTGTCAGTTTGAATGTCCAAACTTCACTCTCAGCCTGAGGATGTAACATATTATTAATATGAAGTATTTATTTATTAAATAAAAAGGGGGTAATGTGCAAGACTGACATGGGCCTCTTGTTTCATCGTGCACATTTCAACCTTACTACACACGAGCAAATCCTACTGAAAACAATGGGGCATTTCTGAGTAATGCTGTTAGGATCAGATATGGAAGGGGGGACCCATGATATTCGCGGGGGGGGGAGCTCCACGTGGAGGAGGAAGCAGCCACAGGTGAGCCTTCTCCCCCGCTCCCCCTGCTGCACCAATGGTAAGGCTCGGGCCCGCTGATCCTTCTCCCGCCAACCCCCCCTGCACCGACGGTGAGGCCCACACGACTCCCAGCCGCCAGGCCTGCCAATCCTTCTCCTCTGCCTTCCTTGCCATGGCAGTGAGCCGTGCGGGCCCGCCGAGCCTTCCCCCCAGCTCCAGTGGTGCGGCCTGAGCGGCTCCCAACCGCCGGGCCCGCCTCGGCCTGAGCGGCTCCCAGCCGCCAGGGCCGCCGAGTCTGCCCCCCAATGGCCAGAGCGTTCTCTGCACATGCGCAGGGAACGCTCTTTTACTTTTTGGAGGATTTAAGTATCCCCCGTATTTTCACCAACTTTTTAGATTTTTCTGCACACCTGGAGACTGCTCCAAGTGTGCAGAAAAATCTCCCTGCCCCCCAAGTGCCCTTGATGTGTGGATTTAGATATCCGCACGGAGGGGACAAGTTGGCTATCAGAGATAGATTCTTAAATAAGGTAAAGGGATCCAGTCGCAACCAACCCAAGACAGTCCCATGAAGTTCCACCACGTGGGGTTTTCGGGGCAAGAGATGAGCAGAGGTGGTTTGCCATTGCCTTCCTCTGCACGGCAGCCTCACTGCTCCTGGGTGGTTTCCCATCCAAGAACCAAGATTCTTTGACATGGGGGGGCCCTCTTCCCTTGAGCATCTGGCACATCTGTCATTCACAGATGCCCACAAAGGAAAATGTTAACGTGTGTGGAGAGAACCTGATTGGTGCTGGATCTTCCTCACTGGACATTTTCTTCTGCCAGCTAATAGGGTGTGTTTGTGGTTTTAAAAATTCAATGGGAAACCTGGGAATGTGTGCAAGAATAGTAAACCTACTAAGCTAGGAATGTAAGAAGATCCCTGCCAGATCAGATCAAGGGATCTACCTATTCCAGCATCCCGTTCCCCACAGCGGCCGAACAGATGCCTCCAGGAAGGCCACAGTCCTCCCCTGCTGCTGTTGACAAAGCACTTTCTCCCCACTGTGTAAGATGACATTTAAAATACTGCATTCAACTCCATGTTGAGCACTACATTTTCATTCTACAAAACTGGACGAGCTGAGTCATCTTAAATTAACTGACGTCATGGCCACCAAATTCACTTATTTTTGTACATTTTAAGTTGCAATCCATCTATTATTTTCATCCCACTGAATGCCATGGGATTTCCCAAAAGCACACTGAAATGTCCCAGAGAGTATTATCACATTTAGGCTTATGGCTGACAGTTCAAATCCTTTGCCTATTTATTCAGCAGCAAGTCCCCGAGTTCTATTGGATGTATTCCCAGGTAAAAGTACATAAGGGATGCAGAATACAGACTGAAGTATGTTCAGCTCAATTCAATGGGACTTAATTTCAGTGGTATTAAGTAACCACCAGCTGCTCAGCAGTTTGGATCATGTCTGTCTCACATCGTAACACCAATTCCAGGGCTCCCATTCTGGCCTACATTATATCTGCACAGAATCGCAGTTTAGCAGCTGAACTTGTATCAAGTTTTAAAATGGTCACACAGAGTCTTTTAAAGTAACATGCAAAAGTTTGTTTCGCGTGTTGACAACTGAAATGGAAAAAAAGTCTGGTCATTTTTGTTTAACAATCTCACAAAGGCAGCAATCTTGTTCTAGTCACATCAGTGAGAGGTTTGTTGTTCAGAAGGGACAAGATGGCACCCTTTTGCCCAACTCAGCAAAGGGGATACAGTCAGTGAAACATGCTTCCGCCTATATGGACACCCACTTACATACCTTCTTGTTGTACCGGGGGAACCATCATGCAGACTGGATGTAAACGCAACACAACCATCACCCACAACACACAGGTTTAGATGGGGTGCATCGAGTTTCGCAACACACACGACAAAGCACATCTGCCTCTCCTTGTCTCAGGCCATTCATTAGTTGCCGGCGACTCTGCTGTGCTTGACTACATCAACGCTGGGGCCCAAGACCTGCAGACTAGCGTGGAGAGCCATTGTGGTGTAGTGGATCTGGTAGACCCAGGTTCAAACCACCACGCGTGCCATGGAAGCTCACTGGGTGACCTTGGATCAGTCACAATCTCTCAGCCTAACCTACTTCACAGGACTTTTGTGAGAATAAAATGGAGGAATTTGTGAGAATAAAATGGAGGAGAGAAGAACAATGTAAGCGGCTTCGGGCCCTCACTGGGGGAGAAAGGCACGGTACAGACTAATTAAAATAAAAAATAAATGGGGCAGCAGCCAAAACTCTGTTTCTGCAAACTTAATACAACAGTTTTTAGTAGTATAATATCAGTGCAATTCTATACCGTTCTTTTCTCTATTTACTTCACTTATACCCAATCTTTCTGCCCAAAGAGGACCCAAAATGGCTTACATTGCTCTCATCCACTTTAGCCCCACAACAATAACCCTGTGAGGTAGGTTAGGCTGAGACTGGGTGACTGGCCCAAGGTCACCCAGAGTGCGGATCTGAACTTGGGCCACATCTAGTCTACCCGAAGACCATTGAAATAAATGTAACTGCATAGGACAGTCCTGAGCATCTGAAAAACTGTCCACTCTCCCTGCAGCCTCCTTGAGAAAACCTGTTTTCAATGTGACTCCTTTGCCTCACATGTTGCAGTTTAATCAGCCCTTTTCCCCTTTCAAAATAGTTTTGCCCAGGATCACTAACAGCAGATGGGACGAATGACACCTAGGGTCTGCCTCCATATTTAATATCGATCGGCAAACCACTTCAGGAACCATCCAGTTCCCAAGCGCTGCTTTTTGCACCAATTTACTAGCCAGCTGGAGCTGCAGAAATGGGGAGGGGGGAGTTTTAAAGGAATACAGAGGATGGCATACCTTACGGGCAAGTTTTTTCCCCTTGTTCGAAAAACTCTGCTCTGCTCTGTGCTGCAGTGGACCAAAAGCCCCAGCAGGTCAGGTCGCCAAACTGCTGAGTTAACAAAACTACGCATCAGCACTGAACCAGACCTAATAGGGAGCAGGTCGCTTTTCGTTCTAGCGTTCCAAGGAGCACGTGAAGCTGTCCTACCCTTTACAGGCAAAGCAAGCAAGCAAGCCACTTCCCTTCCCCATGACACCCCAAAGCGTGTAATCTGTTGTTTTTTAAAAACTGACCTCAACAACCCAGCCTCCCTCAAACTAAACCCGGAAAGCGGTTTAAACGCCTGGGGGCTGGATTCACACGTTCTTGGGCACTGCGCTACGGGAATCATTGCCCCCCCCCCCTCCCGGCTTTCCGTGTCCCGGGTAGGCTTCAGAGCCGCACCTTATTGCAGGGAAGACGAGGCGGCTCAAGGTTCGGCCACAGCCGCTTCCCTCTCCAGAAGCGCTGGGTGTTCTCGGGGACCGACCGACCGACCCAGCCGAGCGGAGGGGAGAGAAGAGCGCCAGCCGGCTGCCCTCGTTCCAGAAGCCTTGCTGGGGGGAACGGGGGGGGCTGCTGGTCTCTCCCCTGACCCTCCTCGCCCCAAGCGAGCCGCGCGGCGCCCCCCTCCACACGTTCCCACGGGAGTGCGCTCTCGCTCCCCGGCTCCGGTCCCCTCAATTCTCTGCACCGCTCTCCCCAATGGAGGCGTCCCTCCGCTGGCGAGGGAGGGGTTAAAGGCGGCGGCGGCGGCGGCCCCCTGGGCGCGAAGTGTTCCCTCCCCGTCCCCTCCCAGGCCGGCAGCGGCACGACCCGCCAATGCGAAAGCCGCGTCTGGAGGGTAAACAGGACGCCTGGCAACGCCGCTCGCCTCCGCCACCGCCGTGACGCGCCGCGCCAGCGCGCCCCTCTCGCGCGGCGGCACCGGCGGCAGACCCCCCGACACGGCAGCGGAGCCGCCTCCCCCCACCCACCCCACCCCCAGCAGGTCCCGCTCAGCCCCGAGCGCGGCGGCACCGGCGGCAGCCCCCCCGACACGGCAGCGGAGCCGCCTCCCCCCCCCCACCCCCCCCCCAGCAGGTCCCGCTCAGCCCCGAGGGCCCCC
>NW_015176498.1:221397-230530 GCF_001447785.1 Gekko japonicus | reverse complement strand
CCTCCTCCCAGTTCGCCTCCTCACAGGGGCCGCCTCTCAGGAGCTGCGGCGCGGCGCGAACCAGGAAAGGCTTCTTCTCCTTCCCCTGCGGCGGCGGCGGCGGAGGCAGTCCTGCCGCCCCTCGGCTCCTCCGGGCGCTCGCCGCCTCCCATCCCCGCTTGCCACCCGGCGGCACGGCTGCGGAGGAGGAGGAGACGTTGCCTGGGCGGGCGCGCCGGCGCGCGCTCAGGCCCTCGCGCGCATTCACACGCGTCTCCGGGCGGCGGGATTACGTGTTGGCCGTGTCCCGGGCTGAGAAGAAGCCGGAGCGAAGGGGCTGCCGCCTCGGCTGCGGGGGTGCCGCCGGCTCGCTCCGGCCTGCCGCTCGGGGATTTTGTATTGGGAGTGGGGGGTGGAAGGACGGCTGCCCTGACTCGGATCGCCCAGGCCAGCTATCCGGATCTCCTCAGATCTCGGGAGCTAAGCAGGGTCGCCGCTGGCTAGTATTTGGATGGGCGACTTCCAAGGAATACCAGGGCTGCAACGCAGAGACGGGCCATGGCAAACCACCGCTGAAACGTCTCTTGCCTTGAAAACCTTTTGACGACTTTCCATTAAAAGGGGGGGGGGGATCCTGCTTCAGGCTCTTGTTTCTGGGAGCCTTTTCTCACGCCTGCTCCTCATCCTGCCTCAACATTTATGCGGGAAAAGCTGATGGAGAGGTGACAGAACTGACCGTCTTGCTCAAAGAGAAACCTGGGCTGCCCTCCCACAGACTAAACAATCCACTTTCAGTGCATTTCAGTGTGAACTGGCAAAATCCAGTTGGAAAGTGCAGTGAAAGTAGATTATTTAGTGTGTGTGACCGGACCCCTGATTGCCTTTTGGTTTCTAGTTTAGCTTTTACACCCTCTTTTCTCCCCAGTGGGGGCCCAGAGCGACTGACAATGTCCTCTCCTCCTGAGTGTTTTATTCTCAGTATGACAGCCTCATGAAGCCGATTAGGCTGAGCAAGAGTGAGTGGGGATTCGAATGGGGGGCTTCCAGAGCCTAGCTGGTACTCCTGCAGCATCTTGGCTCTCTTTTCGGTAGGTGCACGGATCGTATCTAAGCCATACAGAGAAAGTAGAAAAGAGCAAGAGTCCAGGAGCACCTTTAAGACTAAAGAATTTGTGGCAAAGCACGAGCTTTCTCATGAGTCACTGCACTGCTCGCTTCTTCAGATATTGAAGAAATGTTATCTGAAGAAGTGCGTGGTGACTCACAAAAGCTCCTACCCTGCCACAAATGTTGTTAGCCTTTAAGGTAGTACTGGACTCTTGCTCTTTTCTGCTGCTACAGACAGACTTAACAGGGCTTACCCATCTTGATGCAGGGGAAGTGATCACTGTCTGGCCGGGCAGTGTTTTCAGAAGGACCAACAGAACCCTGGGTTGGGGAGGGCTTGCTCTGGACATCACATGACAGTGTACTTTGCACACACACACACACCCCTGTTAAGGCAGATGATGGCATTCAGGCAGGAACTTGATTTTGAAATGGACTCTTAAAAGCATACACAACCAGCTTTCACTCTCTAATAATTATAATGCAAGAAAAATAAGTCACAGATGACTTATGGCCACCTTGTAGGTGCATAAACTTTTGTTGGTCTTACAGGTGCCACTGGACTCTAAATTTGTTCTACTGCTTCAGACCAACACAGCTGACCACCTGGATCTATCAATATAACAATAATTGATTGCTGATTTTGCTGATTTTAAAAAGCCCCCTGGTGGTTGGAGGAGGAAATGGCTGTCACAGGGTCAAGGAAAATGGCTGCCACATTGGGTGGGAAAGTTCACATTTCCCCACATGGCAGCCATTCATCCTTTACTGGAACTTTCCCCAAAATTCTGCAGCAAAGCAGGTTTGAGGAAGTTCTAAGAAAAGCCTTGGGAGGTGCAGGAATGTGTCACAATAATGGAGAGAAGCGGGGGGGAAACCCCCCAAAACTGCTTCCCAAAAGCCTTTAACCAGGGCCAGTAACTTGTGTGGAAATGGACCATATAGCTGTTATATAACTGCTGCACTCCATTACCACTTAGCTCCTGCAGTGGGTACATTTTGCCACCTGCACTGCCCCTAGCAGGTCATTCACTCCCACCGCCACACCCTAAAGAGTCACTTAAGATACTGTAGCATGACGCAGCTACACACCTGTGTGGTGTGAATCTACAAATGGAGACCTGCAAGATTTGCATGGGGGGGGGATCTTGGTGGCAGTGGTACCCCACTGCTGTACCATTCACTTATCCCCACCACCACCAATGCTCTGCCTGCTCACTCGCTCTCAGGTCTGCCTGGCTGATGTGACAGTGGCTCAGGCTTTCGCTCCTCCCCCACGAAAACTCACGGGGAGGGGAGATCTCACCTCCTGTAGAGATGTGAAAGCCCAGGAAAAAAATGAAAAAATTCGAGAAAAAAAGTTTTCCCCCCGTTTTTTTCCTGAAGCCTTTTTATTTTTTTCCGAAAAATTGGAAACATTGAAAAAAGAAAAGAAATTGATTATGGAACATTTTATTTTAACATGATGAATAAAATATTTTAAGACAAGGTGTTCAAATATTTTCTTTTATATATATATGGTATCAGATTGATCTAATTTCTGTGCACTGAGGACAAGCAAGTCCTAGGTTACAAACTGAACTCTCCAATGCAAGAACAAGATGCATTTCTTCCTTTAGGAGGTGCTATTGTCAGAAGAAAATAAAAAGGTTTCAGTTTTGTTTTTGCATGTGGGCGGGTATTCTGTTTGTAATAATTGTTTGGATACACTATATTTTTAATATGCTAGTTGTGATAATTTCATGCCAAGTAAAAATGTCCATAGTCATATTTTATGTTCTTAAAGTAACAGAATGACTTTCAATCTAGAAAAGACAAAAGAAATGCTAATGTAGCATTTTTTTTCAATTTTTTCCGAAAATTTCCGTTTTTTTCTGAGCTTCAAAATTTTCAGAAATTTTACATCTCTAGCCTCCTCCAACCTGCCTTTCTTCCTCCCGCCACTCTGCCTGGCCACTCCCCGTTTTCCTAGCCCATCTGGCTCCCTTTCCCCTGCTGCTCTGCCCACCTGTCTGTCTGTACTCCTCCCGGTGCTCTGCAGGAAGAGGTGGTGGGGTGGGCAACAGTGATTCCTCTCCCCTCCCTCCTATCTGCCTCAAGCAGCTGCTTCCCCTCCCCCAACGTCTCCCACATGCAGCAAGGGGTGGTGGATGCTGCTGGGCCAGCAGAGAAGTGTTGTCCACTCAAGCACAGACAACATGCCTCCATTTTGAGGGAAATTTAACATTTTTAAAAAATAACTTTTTGTATTTTTCCACAAACTGGAGGGGGGGGTCCCTCAAAGTCACAGTGATATATCCTTTCATGGCCCTGATCCATGGATTTAAGCATCTGCAGATGGGGCCATGTTGAGAATTATATATACTGATATTACTTCCCCACCCAGTACCATCCTAAGCAGAGTTACACCCTTTTAAGCCCACTGTGACTTCAACTGAATTAGAAGGATATAACTTGGTATGGGGGGGGGGGGAGAGAACCCCTTAGCTAGTAAAAAGGTGAAGGTTCCCTTGCTCGAAAGCCAGTCGAATCCGACTCTAGGGTTGCTGTGCTCATCTCCGTTTCAAAGCCGAAGAGCCAGCGCTATCCGAAGACATTTCTGTGGTCATGTGGCCGGCATGACTAAACACCAAGGCGCACGGAACGCTGTTAGCTTCCCACTGAAGTGGCACCTATTTATCTACTTGCAATTTCTTGCTTTCGAACTGCTAGGTTGGCAGGAGCTGGAACTAGAGACGGGAGCTCACTCTGTCATGCGGCACACTCAGGTCTCGAACTGCTGAACTACCGACCTTCCACAGCCTGTAGTTCAGCGTCTTAACCACTTGAGCCACCACAGCTCCTTAGCTAGTAAAAGGTAAAAGTTCCCTTGCTCGAAAGCCAGTCGAATCCGACTCTAGGGTTGCGGTGCTCATCTCCGTTTCAAAGCCGAAGAGCCAGTGCTGTCCGAAGACGTTTCCGTGGTCATGTGGCTGGCATGACTAAACACCAAGGCGCACGGAACACTGTTACCTTCCCACCGAAGTGGTACCTATTTATCTACTTGCAATTTCTTGCTTTCGAACTGCTAGGTTGGCAGGAGCTGGAACTAGAGACGGGAGCTCACCCCGTCTTGCGGCACCCGGGTCTCGAACTGCTAAACTACTGACCTTCCACAGCCTGCAGTTCAGCGTCTTAACCACTTGAGCCACCGCAGCTCCAATAGCTCCTTAGCTAGTACATGATCCCTATTTTGGCCCTACCCAGAAATAGTTTTGCCAGGGCTGATAAAACTTGTCACAAAATAAATTCAGTTAAGCAAGGACTAAATAAAAAAGTTGCATCAGCAGCAGTGGTACAATGTAGAGATACAATGTAGCAGACTGATCAAATAGCTGTTAACTGATTAAGTTTACAGATATTTACATATTTCTAAAGGTGCATGGCATAGCAATTGGTGGTGGGAGACCACCAAATAAGTTGTGACAGACAGTAAATGGTTAAGGCTTTGACCAGGACTGAGAACCTTGAGTGACGGATGAGAGTAGCAGTTAGTAGTGGCAGTTGGGGGTTGACAGTTAACAGGGAGAAAGTTAAGCAAACTGGGAGAGGATCAAGAAGGATCCTGAGTTAGGGAAGTGGGAAGCTTAGCCCATCCCTAACAAGTCTGAGGGAAATAGTTCCTAGAAGGGGGGGGGGGGTGATCCCTAGCCAGTGGATAAAGAAGGAAACTGGAATTTGTGTGAATCTTCCTGCCTTCACCAACTTTAGGGTCTGTTAGATCAAGCAGCTTATGCTAGTTTATGTAAGAAAAACTGCCAAGAAATCTCTCTCCTCAAGTTGTAAAAACCTGTCTGAATAACAGAAACTTGTTTGTGACAAATTATCTGTTTATATTTATACAAAGTTACCTCATTCCTATTGCCTGTCCACCTCATGAGTCCTAAACCTGACTTCCACCCGACCGTTTCCCCTCAAAGTGAAATAAAACAAGTTTGTTAATTTTGATTCACCATCAGCCTCTCGTGTGCCACTATCAAACTAGGACGGAACAAGGATTTTATAGTCTCTCCCTTTGGTTCCCTAGGCTGGGTCAGCATTTACCAATATACATTCAAATGACAGGGTGGGACAGCCAGAGAAAAACAGAGAAGAAAAAGAAAAGGCTGCTCAGCTAAGCACAAGATAGGGAGGGCGAAAACGTCATAGCTCAGCTAAGAACAAGATAAAGGGAAACCGTGTGAGGGAGGGCGAAAACGTCATAGAAGTCCAGGGCTGCTATGCAGAGGCAAGTAATGGCAAACCACCTCTGAACATCTCTTGCCTGGAAAAAACCCTACGGGGTCATTATAAGTTGGGCTGAGACTTAACAGCACTTTCTAGCACCAAGAACCCTCTTCCCCAAATTCTCTGACCGCATGCTAGAGGAACTGCTTCTCTCCGCTACCCATTTTTTAAAGTATTGTTTAGAAACTGTAGATGTATTTTCTTGCAAGGAGGAAAGAAAAATTATTAGAGATTTCTTCTATGACGCTTAAAGCCATTTCACGAATTTCAGAACACGAGGGATTCTATTAAACAGTTTTATCTCAGATCTTAAATCTGGCTTCCACATTTTTTACCCAGTGGAAGTGAAACACTGACCGATTTAATTGAGCCTGAGACAACATTCTCTGTTACCTTGTAATTGCTGCATACCAGAAGATTTAAAACTTCAATAGCTTGCTGATTACATGACGAAAAATTAAAATATATCTGTACAATTCTACCTGATGATGAATAGAGATCTTTCATTCTTTAACTGGACACTACCACAAGAAAGCATATTTTCAAAAGATGTTTTTTTTAAAAAACAACACATTCTTGTTTGATGTGTTATAAAGTAGTCATAGCTTGAGAAGGCAAGTGTCCTTTTTCCATCCAGAGAGCTTCCTAACGGCTTTAACAAGTAAGTCCCAGGACCAGATGGTCTCAGCTAGGGATGTTCCCTCTGCTAGGAAATATCGCTGGCTTTGGCTGGGAATATAGGAAGACGTTAATTCGTTCCCTATGGGCAGCTGATGTTCTCAGTCCAACAACAGATCAGAAAACTGTTCCTTTCACAGCCCGCAGCTTGCTTGCTTGAGGTCCGAGAGATATTTGCTGGAAAGGGCTGTTTGTCTCGTGGGTGGGATTTGAAAGAACACCTCCTGGGGCACCAGGAAACGTGTATCTCAGGCAGCCCAGGAGGGGGAAGATAGGATTATGAACAGTGATTGAAATAAAAATGCCACATCCATTTTTTTAATGTTAATTTTCAATGGGCTCCAAGTGAGCAGGAGCCCAGTAGGTGGGTTTTGAAAGAGCGGTCTCTGGAATGTTGCAAGCCTTACCGCATAACGGTGCATATTGTTATACCAACTCACCCAGCACTTCGCAAAAAAAATAAAAATTACATTTCTAAATGTTTTGGGTAACCAAAGAAGCCAGAAGCAGCCCCTTCCTTTATTGACATACTCATCTAATGTTTGTCCAACGTGAAAGACTGAGATTTACATGTATTGTTGCATTTTAACTTTTTAAAATTAAAAAGAAAAAAATGAGATTGACATTTCCATGCACAAATATAGCATGCACATGTTTGAAATCGCCAAGATTGGTCTTTGTTTTCCCCGTGATCAAATCAGCATAACCCACCCTCTCTGTAACTTATTCTAGCCAACCTATATTCTAGCCTTTTACCAAGTGAAACCACACATGGCATTCTGTTCACCTTTGGAGATATATGAGCGTGGGCCCACGATATTGGGGGGGGATTCCTCCCCACTTTCTCACGGGGCACAGCCCAATTCCTGGGTTGTGCCACCACCGCCAGCCCCAGCATGGCCCCCGGTCTGCTTCTTCGTCACCTCGGGCCCGGCACAGACCCTGGCCTCTCGGTGCCCGGAACTGATCTCTGCCATCTGGAGAGCAGTTGTAATCTCAGGTGATCTCCAGCCCTCACCTGGATGATGGCCACACTAGTTCCCTGTAGAAAAAAAGATGCTTTGGTGGCTGGAGTCTATGGCATTATACCTGTCTGAGGTCCCTCCCCTCCTCAAACCCCACCCACCCCAGTCTTCACTCCTTAAATCTCCAGGAATTTCCCAACCTGGAGTTGGCAACCCTATCTCCTTCCCCCCCAACAGCCAACCTACCTTTCTCTGCCCTTCCGTCTTCAGCTTTCTGTCACCTCCTGCCCTGTAGCCTCTGCCTAGGAAAACGATGGTCTTTCTCCACAGTGGGGACTGAAGCAGTTTATGTTATTCTCCTCTCCTCTTTTTTATCCACACAACAACCCTGTGAGGTAGGTTAGGCTAAAAGTATGCGACTGGTCCAAAATCACCCAGTCAGCTTCCACAGCAAGATGGGGATCTGAGCCTGGATCTCACAGACCCTAATCTGATGCTTTAACTGCTGCATCACATTGGCTTTCCTAGGGTAGCTGCTGTTGAATAGTAGCCAGGAGACAGGCCTACTTGACTCATGAAAGTATTAAACCACCTTTTGCTGCCAGGCCTAGGGTTCCCAACCCCCAAGTGGTATCGGAAGATCCCCCAGAATTACAACTGAACTCCTCCTAGACCCCTGTCCCCCAGATAAAATGGCTGCTTTGGAGAGTGGGCACTGTGACTGTGTGGGAAAGGGCAAACTTATTTTTTCCCCAGCACCCAAATATTGTGGCTTTCTTGCAACGGAAAGACCACTGAAGCAAGAAATATCCACATGCCTTTATTGCAATAATTTAAAAAAAATCTATAAAAGCCCCAAATTACCTGAAATGTGCCAGTTAAACACGACTGACGTAATTTCGCTTTTTATTGCCGAATTGTCAAGTCTTTGTACCACCTGTTCCATTCCTACAGTCAGAGATTCTCACCTGAGGGATCTACACCAAAACCTTTTGGAACTAAATCTACCTGATGAGGTCAAGAAACAGATTAACAAAGCCAGAAGGGTAGCCAGAGAAAACCTATTACAAGACAGGCCCAAAAGAGACAATAACGAAACACCGCTAGGGGTCACATACAACTCTCAACTCAACTCACCATCAGCGACATACAACCTCTACTGGATAATGACAGTTCTCTTTCACAAGTACTGGGAGGCAAACCTTTTCTTGCCCACTGACAACCTCTCAGTCTTTAGCACCTCCTCACCCACGATAATACAACAACTGATTTGAACATGGACACTGGTACCAGAACTTGCAATAAACCCAGATGCCAACTTTGCTGCCACATACACCCAGACAACACAATAACTGGAAACTAACATCAACTACACTATGTCAGGCTCATTCACTTGTTCATCTTCTAGCACGGTATAAGTCATTAAATGCCCTTCAGTTCTTTACATAGAACAAACAGGTCAAACCCTTTGCCAAAGGATAAATGGACACAAATTTGACATCAAGAATCACAAGACTGGGAAATCTGTAGGAGAACACTTCAGTCTTCCAGGACACTCTTGTAGTTTATGTTTAGGATATGACTCGGATATTGCAGAAGATTGTAGTAGATGATTATAGATTGTAGTAGATGAATATAGATGACTACTTAAATTTTGTATATGATTTGGAGATTGTTTTAGATTGAAGTTTATGTTTTGTCTTTGTGTTGTAAACTTTTTTTAAAAAGTTATTTAAATAATGCAGAACCTCAAAGTAGCTGTTTTATTGTAAAAGAATTTCAGAAACAGACTAGAATGGGAGACTGCTGAGTTACAAGTTATTACAGCACTCAGGACCAGGGGTCATTTCGTAGTAAAAGAGGTGCAGGAGCTCATTAGCATAACTTATTAGCATAACGTATTTGCATATGCCACACCCCCTGACATCACTGGAAGTGTGTCAGAAGGCAACACCCACCGCTCAGGCTCCACTGGACTGTTTTGGATTGCTAGCTATTGGGGGGGGGGGGAACGTGCAGATCTGCCCTCACAGAGGAGGGAGAGCTTGTACCTAAATAAAACTTGGTCTTAAAGGTGCCACTGGACTGTTTTGGATCGCTAGATATGGGGAGGGGGGACGCACAGATCTGCCCTCACA
>NW_015176498.1:207389-221367 GCF_001447785.1 Gekko japonicus | reverse complement strand
GGGGGGGGCCTCTGCAACTTACCTGGCTGCTTCTTGCTCCTTGTGGTCTGACTGAGGGCTGCTGGGAGCAGGGCTTGTTGCATGTGCCCACCCCCTGGGCTCCTTACTGCCAGAGCTCCGCTCCTGTGTGCTCCCACAGGAAATGACTCCTGCTCAGGACAATGAAACCCCCAGGACTTAACAGATATCCATTTCTTATCTCACTACACATGCTAATGAAGATAGATTCAGGTGGATAGCTGTGTTGGTCTGAAGCTGCAGAACACAGTTTGAGTTCAGTGGCACCTTTAAGATGTATCTGAAGAAGTATATGTGCACACGAAAGCTTATACCTAGAATAAAACTTCATTGGTCTTAAAGTTGCCACTGGACTCAAACTTTGTTCTACACATGCTAATGCCATTCAGTTCTTGCTATCAGGTAGCCCTGTCATGGATCTGGAATGTGGAGGGGTGCCCTCCCATTTTCTGTTTCAGCTCTCCCTGGCTCACCAACTGTATGTTATCTCATGCTTGACCTTGTAGATGTTCCAGCTGTAGTATTATTCAGCTGGAAAAGATAATGGCTTTTGCTTTGCCTGCTTGCTTTGCCCGTGCGCGCGAAATGTATCCATTGGCTTATGCTTATCAGGGGGAATGTTTGATTCTATAAGTCAGAGGCCCTAGTATTATTGGCCATTCCTGACACAAACTGTACACGTGTCTTCAATTCTGGTTTTACCAATAAACAGTTCTCTTCTCATGAAGTCCTGTGTTGAGTGACCTGACTAAGGACCCTGACACTTGCATCTGTTTATAAACTCTTTTATTATGCTGTGTGCTAATCTGCTGCTATTCACAGGTCTTACCAGTTGCCTTAATCCAATCTTTGCTATATTTATTGCTCAGTTACTTATGCATCTTGACTCTAATTAGCCTTTCCTGGCAATACCCTGCCCATCCTCTTCCTATATGTAATGGCTGGTGACTTCTGTTTCAATGTATCTGAAGAAGTGTGAATGCACACGAAAGCTTAGACCCAGAATAAAACTTTGTCGGTCTTAAAGGTGCCATTGGATCAAACTCTGGTAGACCCTCACTGTTTTCTGAGCCTGCATTACCAAACTTTGGGTTGGATCCAGTCAGATTTCTCGCTTATTCTCCTCCTCGCTATGGCTCCCATCCCACACAATTCTTGTCCACAGAGGACCCATGCTCCCCTGCACAGTCTTTGTGGGTAGTCAAAGGGGATACCTCTTCCCTTTTCCACCCACAAAATGCTGGTTGGATCCAACCACTTTGGTTCACAGCAACCACGAACACTCAAAAATGCTCGGCACCATGTGAAACTACTAAGGTTTCACAGAATGGGATGTTTTCGGCCTTGCTTTTGGTCCCTCTGTTTTCCAGTTTTAAAAAAGGTATTATCTTTAGTTGGTGTTTTGACTTTCAAAGATAAACAATACATAGAACAATACACAAGCAGGTCGTATTTTATGACAATGTGACTGTAGAACTGTTAGACCGCATTACAACGTGCGTCGTGTCAGTACATAACCTACATCTGACCTCTCTCTGTACCTATTAAGCAAACACGAGAGAACAGGAAACTATAGTGACAAAGGGAAGTTCATTTACTTAATGCAAACATACCTTGTGTTAATATATGCTGCGCTGCTGTTTGGGTTTTGTTGGTTTTTTTTGCCACGTTCGGCGTTGATATGTATGATATGAGGGTTGCCTAAGAAAACATCCTGTCTTCGTCAGGCTATTCTGGGTTATGTTCTGCACTGCCACAACTTCTGGTAAGATCACTGCTTTCTCAAAGGCAATTTGGCGCAGAGAGGAAAGCCAGCAGGATCTAGGGAGCCCTGACCCGCCAAAAAGCATAGCGTGGGGTTTGGCCCTTACTTGATGCCAGAAGCCAGTGCAAGTGGATAGAGAGACGGTGCAGCTTAAAATCCCAGCTGCCTCTTCTTTGCTTCCGAAAGTTCTGAACGCTTCCCAAGATGTGTGGACTGTCCCTTGTTAAGAATCACTGTATTTGTTTGTGCAATACACAAACAAAACCTCAGATCTGTTGACCTGATAAACAAAGAGGACAAATATAATGGGAAGATTTTGGTGGAGGAAAAATGATGTCTCGGGGTGTTCCCTCTAAGCTGAGTTAGTGGAAGCTAGCTCACAGTTTTTTAGCCTCCGGCTTACACATTTTTGTCTTGGCTCAGGAAGGGATGGCTCCAGAGCAAACTAATTTATGCAGTAGCCAAATCGCTTGCTCACAACTTTTGTGTCAGTAGCTCACAAAGTAGAACTTTTACTCACAGGACTCCATAACTTAGAGGGAGCATTGGCGGTAAGTATGAAAAATGTTGATAATTTCACAATAAGAGATAATACTTGTATAGTAATCCCAAAAGATGAAATAGCCTAATAGAAGAAGAGATTGGATTTATACCCCACCCATCACTACCCAAAGGAGTCTCGAAGCGGTTTACAATCTCCTTTCTTTTCCCCTCCCCACAACAGATACCCTTTGAGATAGGTGGGGCTGAGAGAGCTCTTTTGAGAATTGCTGGTGAGAGAACAGCTCTGAGAGAAGTTGTGACTGACCCAAGGTCACACCAGCAGCTGCCTGTGGAGGTGTGGGGAATCAAACCCAGTTCTCCCAGATCTAACCACTACATCAAACTAGCACAACAGGCACCTACTATTGGACAGAGAATGAGCAACCACAACGAACTTGTGTCTCTTCTCCCTGCCCCAGAGAACTCTACTCTGCCAGCCGCCTCGAGACTGAGGAAGTGAAAGCCCTCTGCCCTGACTGACGCCACAAGATAATCTCACTACTTCTGGAAGACCCGTCTAGCCCCAACTGGACACTGTCAAACTGATCTCCTTTTCCTTCTCCCTCCTCTTAGGGAGGCCTTTTTAGTCTCTAAGCCTGCAGGCGAGATCTATGTCTCTTGACTGGCATAAGCTGCTTTGAGAGACAACTGTCTGACATCCGAACAGATGTACAATAAATAAATAAAGGTTCCAGCCATGCCTGCACTCTGTGTCTCATATGTACATATCCTCGGTGTACTTATATGAATAAAAGTATCTTGTCTGGAGTGCTGTTTTAATCTCCGCTGATTTCAATAATCAAGCAAGTGCCTAACTCTCCACTGAAGCTACCGGGCTTCAAAGCGTATGTTAAAATGGATTGTGCCCAACATATTTTAGATGTACGGTCAGATCAAAGTATTCCCTTTATTTGCAATTAGATTAGACTGATTTCAAAATATTACAGTGTAACAAGCTTTAACATCAGTCAAATGCACTCTATAGTTAATTTGCAGCGCCGTCTTTCCCTTCCTAAAGGATACTTGAAAGCAGTTTGCAATGCAGAATAATGACAAGATGATCCTTTTTTCTTTTTTGCCTTGAATGGCCCATCTAGAATTGAGCATGAACTGTAAAGATGTAAATGATGCCGTTGCTAAAACGGCAGCACGAATTAAACACCTGACGACACTGGAAAAGGTGGATGCGACATTACTTACCAACTGAAACAATCAAATATCTTTCCTGAATCCCGCTTTCCTTTCCCCTGCGTGAAGCAGGAAGGAATGAGCAAGAACAGCCTACTTGTAACACTCTCCCTATGCCCATTATGTGAGAACTTTAATGCGTTTAAAATCTCCTATGAATCACGGGGGCTGGGGGGGGACACACACACACGAAGAGTGACGACGAGCTAGCGGATAAAAGCCTTATGAATGATTTAATGTTCAGGAGAGGGGGCTCTTCGGAGCAAACCGAAGACATGTCTGTGGCGACCGGATTTTTGATCAAAATAAAAACAAAGTCTAGGAACTGCGAAGAAATAAAGAGGGAGCAGATTTTAACCTGGTTGGGCCTGGATCAGGGTTACAAGTCTGTCTAAATAATAACGCAGTTGTGGAGGTGCTGGGCCGTAGCCAGCAGGGCAGGGGGGGCGGGAAGCCATTTCAGAGCCCTTCCTTGAATCTCCAGTGCAGCTGTAGAAATAGAACACCTACCTGTCCTTCTCCCTGTTAGTAAAGGTAAAGGTTTCCCTTGCTCGAAAGCCAGTCGAATCCGACTCTAGGGTTGCGGTGCTCATCTCCGTTTCAAAGCCGAAGAGCCAGCGCTGTCCAAAGACATTTCCGTGGTCATGTGGCCGGCATGACTAAACACCAAGGCACACGGAACGCTGTTACCTTCCCACTGAAGTGGTACCTATTTATCTACTTGCAATTTCTTGCTTTCGAACTGCTAGGTTGGCAGGAGCTGGAACTAGAGACGGGAGCTCACTCCGTCATGCGGCACCCTGGGTCTCGAACTGCTGAACTACTGACCTTCCACAGCCTGCAGTTCAGCGTCTTAACCACTTGAGCCACCGCAGCTCCTTTTCTCCCTGTTACTCAGATCCTTATTTGAAGAGCTCGATCTAGGGCTAAGATTAAAACAAGTCATGCTTAAACCAGATATCTCCAAAATCTTGGGAGAGCCAGCAGCAGAGCCTCCCACGTCCAGTCCTTGGCCTCTCCAGTTAAAAGGATCATGTGGGAGCCGATGTGAAAGTCACCCACCTGGGACCCTGGAGAGCTGCTGCCCATTGGTGGAGGGAGTACTGACCCTGATCGGCCATGCCACTCCGGATTTTCTCAGTGTTCAAGTTGAGGCAATTTAGTAAAGGTAAAGGTTTCCCTTGCTCGAAAGCCAGTCAAATCTGTCTCTAGGGGGCAGTGCTCATCTCCGTTTCCAAGCCGAAGAGTCAGCGCTGTCCGAAGACGTTTCCGTGGTCATGTGGCCTCCATGACTAAACACCAAGGCGCACGGAACGCTGTTCCCTTCCCACCAAAGCAGTACCTATTTATCTACTTGCAATTTCTTGCTTTCGAACTGCTAGGTTGGCAGGAGCTGGGACCAGAGGTGGGAGCTCACTTCATCATGCGGCACACTCGGGTCTCAAACTGCTGAACTACCAACCTTCCGGTCTGCAGCTCAATGTCTTAACCACTTGAGCCACCGCAGCCCTTGAGGCAATTTAAGTCCAGGGCAAAACAGCATCCAAATAACCAGCGGCAACAACAGGCTGAAACCGGGCTGACGACGGGAAGGAGGTGATGTAATGCAAAATGGGGGAAAAACTCAGAATAAAAAGAAGGTTGAATTTGATTTTAGTGCAGAATGGGAGGGGGGAAATCGTGGATTAAAAGGAGGGCTGAATTCCATTTTAGTGCAGAATTGCTCGGAGGACACTGCGGTGAACTTGGATTAAAAGGAGACTGCAGAGAGGGCCCAAGGCTCTGTCTCTTTGTACGTGGCCTCCGTTTGGTGTAGCCTTTTATGTTACAAGGGAAAACTACAATCCTGCGCGAGTCACCATTTTAGATAAGGAGGCAAGCCCAAAGCGGCAACTCATGCAGAGACACAGCAGCTGCTCTCTGAGGACAGATAATTTTGCTGCACTCCTGCATCCGTAGTGCTTGAATGACGCAATGGCCACTCCATCCCCCACTTCAAACAAAGTGGGGAGGAAGGGGCGGGGTTTGGCCATGGTTGGTGGGAAGGAAGGGCCAGCCGAAACTGACACCACGTGCCCGACGCATGCCACTGGGGCAGCCCAGGGAAAGGGCATATATAGGCCAACCGCAGATCAGCCCACCCTCTTTGGCTGTAGCAAGCAACAAATCATAGTGCGATGCAATAAGCAGAAAGAAGAAGAAGAAGAAGAGGAGGAGGAGGAGGAGGAGGAAGAGGAGGAGATTTATACCCCGCCCTTCACTCAGAGTCTCAGAGCGGCTTACAAACTCCTTTCCCTTCCCCTCCCCACAACAGACACTCTGTGAGGTGGGTGGGGCTGAGAGAGCTCTGAGAGAACTGCTCTATCAAGAACAGCTCTGACAGAACTATGGCTTGCCCAAGGTCATCCAGCAGCTGCATGTGAAGGAGTGGGGAATCAAACCCGGTTCTCCCAGATTAGAGTCTGCACACTTAACCACGACACCAAAAAGTGGGTACTTGAGTCCAGAGTGCCCTTTCGCTCTTCGTGCTATTAACGACACAGTTTGGGAACTACTAGGATAGGTTGTAAGACTTGGACAGAGGGAACTTGGTTTCACACAGAGGTCATTTGGGGGGGGAACGCGGGGGAACGCAGTTCCCCCGGGTGAGGTGCAGGGGGCAGGGCACATGACGAAGCCCCGCCCCCTGCTTCCGGCCGCCCCGCTTCCAGCCCTCATTCAGCCAGGAGGAGGGAGGAGAAGAGGGAGGGTAAGTTGCTTCCTCCCCGCCTCTCCCCACCCCTGCCTGCCTGGGGCCAGGGAGGGCCTTGGCGGGGCTTCCTCGCACTCCCGCTGGCCTTGCAGGTCCACCGCCGGGCCCCTGATGTCAGGGGGTGTGGCATATGCTAATGAGTTATGCTAATAAGTTCCCCTAGCTCTTTTTCTACGAAATGACCCCTGGTTTCACACCCTTGGCTCAGTGGGTGGTGATGGCCCCCTCATTCGCCTTTCCACACTGTTTTTATCTTGCTACTGTGTATGTTGTGAAGCACCAGCCTGCCCACCCCAACTGCAAGAAAAATGTAAGGATGATTGTCTATAATTTTGAACAGGAGATCAGTGATTATAAAACCTTTGAACATGAGTCATTCTGAGTTCCTAGAAAGTTCACTTTCATGTTCCTGAATCTTATCTCTCTTGGCCTTACGATTTCAGATAAGTCCAACAAAGGTGTATTAAAAATTTTCTCGGTACAGCTTGAAAGAGAAAACCATCTTGAGGCAAGGCCCTCCTGAACAACAGCACTCGCCAAGCTGCTGCCTTTATATGAAGGGGGAACGGGCAGTGACGCTTAGGCAACTCATGTGGCACCCACGTGCGGCGCACAGTCAGAAAGGAAATGAAGGCAAGGGCTCGGCTTTGAATAAACACGTTCCTCTGGTTTACAGGCTGCTGCTCTAACTCGAGTCAAGGTTCTTTATCACAGAGAAACATGCTCCGTGTGGTTTTGTTTCTAAGGAAGACTGCTGCTCCGTCCTTAGATTACTCTGCCCACATGCGCTACTTGTTAAATGCCTTTGGAGAAAGTCTGGAGGCCTTGCCAACTTCCTCTGCCTTAAGCTTGACTCTCAACTCTGCCCTCTTCTTTTCTAATCAGCTTACTGGCTATCTCCTGTCAACTCTCTCTACATTCCGCTTCTTTCTTAAGCTGCTCTTCCCAGTCTCTCTCTTTGTCCTTTCCAGAGGAGATTATCCCAAAACAGAAAAAAAGGACCATCATTTACTAAATAGTGGGTTCCCCCCCCCTCCTGTTACCAGTAATCAGTGTACCCTCTAAGCTGAGTTAGTATGAGCTAGCTCATAGTTTTTTAGCCTCTGGCTCACACATTTTTGTCTTAGCTCAGGAAGGAGGGCTCCAGAGGAAACTAATTTATGCAGTAGCCAAATTGCTCACTCACAACTTTAATGCCAGTAGCTCACAAATAAATTTTTTTGTGTTATAAGATGATGTATAGATGGTATATGACACACAAAAAAAATAGCAAATATAAGTAACAATTTATCAAACAAATGTTGGAAATGTAAAAAAATAGAAGGCTCTTTTTACCATATGTGGTGGACATGTGATAAAGCAAAAAATTTTGGACTGAGGTCCATACAGAGATGGAAAAAATAATGAAATGTAAAATTAAGAAGGAACCTGAAGTGTTCCTTTTGGGACTTAAAATGGAGGAAGTTAATATTGCAAAATGGACTTTAATGTGGTATATGATTACAACTGCCAGAATGATATACACTCAATGTTGGAAGCAAGAAAGAACTCCCGATATCTCGGAATGGTTGAAAAAGTTACTTTTTATGGTTGAGATGGACAAAATGACGAGAAAGCTTAAAAATCAAGAAGCAGAAGATTTTTTTTGCAGATTGGAAAGACTTTAAAGACTACTTGGAGAAATACTGGGATGTAAAAAACGATCTAGTTTGCTTTGACAGTTATTAAGGTTGGATGGACATTTAAATTAAATGTAAACATACATAGATAAACAGATAAAAAGATACGTTACCTGAAAGAATTATGTTGTTAAAGAATTGGAAAAGGAGAAAAAAAATTAAGAATGTAATAGAGGTTTGAGCACTGTGGGAAGTCAGAAGGGGGGGAGATATTTGGATAACAGGATATGAAAAGTTTGTTATATGACGTATAATTTTACTTATTACTATATCCTAATAAAATTGTTTTTTAAAAAAAAATAAGAATTTTTGCTCACAAGACTCCAACAGCTTAGAGGGAGCATTGCCAGTAACACGTTCTTATTTCCTGCCTTCTCTCTATCCTCATCTCTGGTGGGCCCACTTCCTGTGCCGATTAATCCTATGCATGTTAAGGTAAAAGGTAAAGGTTTCCCTTGCTCGAAAGCCAGCCGAATCCTACTCTAGGGATGCAGTGCTCATCTCCGTTTCCAAGCCGAAGAGCCAGCGCTGTCTGAAGACGTTTCCGTGGTCATGTGGCTGGCACGACTAGACGCCGAGGCGCACGGAACGCTGTTACCTTCCCACCGAAGCGGTACCTATTTATCTTCTTGCAATTTCTTGCTTTCGAACTGCTAGGTTGGCAGGAGCTGGAACTAGAGACGGGAGCTCACTCCGTCATGCGGCACACTCGGGTCTCAAACTAGGGTTGCCAACTCCAGGCTGGGAAATTATTGGAGATCTGGGGGTAGAACCTAGGGAAGATGATTTCTGGGGAAGAGAAGGACCTCAGTGGGATGTGATCCATAGACTCCACCGTCCAAAGCTGCCATTTTCTCCAGGGGGACTTGTCTCTGCAGTCTGGAAATTAGTTGTCACTCCGGGAGATATCCCAGCCCCACCTGGAGGCTGGCACCCCTGCTCGCTAAGAGGACCTCCACAAACTGGGTGAGTGGGCGGCAGTGGGGCCAAGGAAGTTCAGTTTTGGTAAGTATAAAATGATGCACACTGGGGGAGGGGGGAAATCCCAACTCCAGGTATAGGCTAATGAGGTCTGAACTTGCTGAGACGGAGGACCTTTCTGCATTCAGCCTTTACTCCTCATTTTTCCAGAACGCGAGGTGACTGGCCTTTGATCTGAATCATTTCCTTTCTGCGTATGTAATGACTTATTCACAGGGCCTTTTTTTGTAGAAAAAGCCCAGCAGGAACTCATTTGCATAATAGGCCACACCCAACAGCAGAAACTCATTAGCATATTGGGCCACACCCCGACAGCACAGCTTGTTAGCATATTAGGCCACACCCCCATGCCTTCCCTTGAAAGGAAGGGAAGGCAGCTTAAACTGTCTTCCCTTGGCTTGCCTGAGCGCCCCACAGCTGCAGGGCGCCCAGGCTAGCTGGCCCCTGGACAGGCCAGGGAAGGCACAGGGAAGCATTTAAATGCCTCGCCAATCCTTCCAGGGTCCTCCCGGCCCGCCCGCCTCGAAGTTGCCGGGGGGGGTGTTGTAGCCAATCCGAATGAGTTTCTGCTGTTGGGTGTGGCCTATTATGCTAATGAGTTCCTGCTGGGCGTGGCCAACTTGGAAGCCAGCCGGAACTCCGTTCCTGTGCGTTCCAGCCCCAAAATACCCCTGCTTATTCAGCACTTCATACCGGAAACTCAAGTCTCTGTGCATTACGCTTTCTGCATCCTCACGGAAGAAAGTGGGTTTTGAGCCCTGACTTCTCTTATCCTTTGGAGAAGGCGTAGCCGAGGCCCCAGCATGATACTTCTCCCTTCCCTTCGATGCCCCCCCCCCCCTGCCCTCTCTTTCAGTTCCACAGAGCCCTGGCTGTGGGAGGGATTCTTCCAGGAAAATCGGAACGACATTGAGGGGATGAGGCATTTCAGTGTTAACAGGGCAATGTTCGCTAACATTATGTAACGGGAATAACGCAGGGATAGTATTGTTACTAGAAATAATGCCCGTTGCGGAAATAAATACAACGGGATCTAGGAAGAGGCTCTGGGAGAGTGCTTTGGCTTTGGGCAAACAGTGTCAGTTTCCTGTGGCGACCTCAGCAGGGTTTAATGACAGAGTCCACTGTTTTCTCCAGAGGGACTGATCTCTGCTACCTGAAGAGCATTTGTATGTTTGAGTTATCTGTAGCCCTCACCTGGAGAGTGGTAACCATTGTTACCCATTCTCCTCTCCCCTATGAGGTATGTTATGCAACTGAAAATCCCAACTGCCTTGCGGGGGGGGGGGGGGGTTTGGGGGGGGGAATGGCCTGAAGTCCAATCAGCTTCCATATGCAAAAGACCAGGTTGTCGCCGCAGTTGTGGTGTGGGCGGGACCCGGGCTTTGCCTTCTGATTGGTGGCGATATATGCTGAGGAGCAGTGCCATCAGCCATACACTAAGGGAGTGCATTTTAGAATTAGAACTTTGGCACCCACTATTCAATTATATATAAGGAGAGATTCGGCTTCTATACCGCCATGACCCCGAAGGGTCTCTGGGCGGTTTACATACAAATTTCTACTTCCCTATCTAAGGCCACATGGTACAGGGACGGGGCTGCCTACCGGCACCCAGGTGGCAGGGCTTGCTGTTCTCCGGCTCGGCTCCTTCTTCCAGGCAGTCTTTAGGGTCGGCGCTTCCGTCTTGGTGTCCAGGGGTAGGTCTTCCAATTTTTGGTGGCTTCTTTTGGCGGGCCCGTCTGATGCGCGGTTCGTGACAGCACCGGCTCCGGCTAACGTCCTTTCTGTCTCCGCCGCGCCTGCGCCTCCACGTCACCGCACCTTCCGCATCCGCCATCATCGAGTCCCACCGCTCAGTGTTGCACTTTCTGGCCACCAGGGCTCGGCTCGCCAATCTCACTGCTGCTGCCTCATCACTCTGCCGCCGCCGAAGCTCCCACCACACACCTCACACAGAGGAGGGTGCCCCCTGCCACCTAGGGCAGGTACCCATTTATCTACTCGCTATTGTTACTGCTTTCGAACCGCTGGGTGGGCGGGAGCTGGGACTAGGGCCGGGAGCTCACCCCAGCCGCGGTGGGTCTCGAACAGCCATAGTGGCTGCTCATTGTTCTTACGGCAGGCGTTTTACCACCTGCGCCACCGCAAATGCAAACCATCCATCCATGCATCAATTTTTGTTTTGAGGGAGATGTCTGGGATCGAAGTCTGTTTGGCTCAGAAGTGCTTCTTGAAAAACTAGTTTTCCCAGTGGCTCTCCCGTCCTCCAAACTGCTGCGGACCGCTCAACAAATGCAAATGTTCAACACTTGCCCATGAGGAAACCTGTTATCATGTAAATTGGCTGCCTAACATAGGCCAAAGAGAAAGAGGCTGAAACCGGGGGAGGGCAGTGGGCGGTGCTTAAATATCCCCAGAAACAATTCTACTTTAAATAGTAGGAATGGTCTCGCTATGCATGTTTAGGTAAAAGGTAAAGGTTTCCCTTGCTCAAAAGCCAGTCGAATCTGACTCTAGGGATGCAGTGCTCATCTCCGTTTCCAAGCCGAAGAGCCAGCACTGTCTGAAGACGTTTCCGTGGGAGGGAATGTGGAACGGAAGATTGAGATATGCTCAGAAACCGAGGGAAAAGACAGGCGCAGATAGGACCTGAGAGGGGGAAAGATCTTGGGGTCATAGTGGATAACTCAATGAAAGCAGCAACTCAGTGTGCTGCAAGTGGTGAAAAAGGCAAACTCTCTGTCAGGGATGATTAAGAAAGGAATTGAGAATAGAACGGCCAATGTTATAATGCCCCTTTGGTGTGGCCTCATTTGGAATACTGGGTACAGTTCTGGTCCCCGTATCTCAAAATGGACATTGCAGAGCTGGAAAAGTACAGAAGAGGGGCAACCAAGATAATTGGGGGGGGGGGGTCGAGCACCTTCCCTATGAGGAAAGGCTGAAATGTCTGGGACTTTTCAATTTAGAAGAGACATCTAAGGGGGGGGGGGATAGAGGTTTAGAAAATGAAGCACAGGATGGAGAGAGTTGACAAAGAGAAATTTTTCTCCCTGTCCCAAAATACTAGAACTCGAGGGCATCCGATGAAATTGATGGGCAGTAGGTTCAGGACGGACAGAAAGAAATACTACTTTACACAGAGAGTGATTAAAATGTGGACTTGGCTGCCAGAGGATGTAATGATGGCCACAAGAAAATAACAGCTTTAAAAGGGGATTAGATAGATTCATGGAGGATAAGTCTATCACTGGCTACAACACATTCAGAGGCACTAATCCTCTGAATCTCAGAGCCAGGAGACAACACCAGGGGAAGGCCTTGGCCTCTATGCCTTGTTGTTGGCCATCTAGAGGAACTGGTTGGCCCCTGTGTGAGACAAGGTGGTGGACTAGATGGACCATAGGTCTGATCCAGCAGGGCTCTTCTTATGTTCTTGAACTGGAATAATCTCCGTAGGCCAGAGAAAGTTTTCGCCAGACTAGATACCACCTAGTGATTTCCTTGTAGCCAGTTGGAACTTCTGTAACTCTGTTGAAAAGACCATTTCCCCCCCATGTAAGCATTTATGAGTTATTAGCATCCACAACACAGAAGTCAAAGACGAACAGGTATTTTCAACTGTAGATAGTCTTATCCGCATACGATGACTGTGTGTGTCTTAAGGGCCATCAAGTTGGTTCCAACTATGGCGACCCTATGAATTAATGTCCTCCAAAACATCCTGTCCTTAACAGCTTTGCTCAGGTCTTGCAAACTGAGGGCCCTCGTGGCTTCCTCTACTGAGTCAATCCATCTCATATGGGATCTTCCTCTTTTCCCGCCGCCTTCAACTTTTCCCAGCATTCTTGTCTTTTCCCAGTGACTCTTGTCTTCTCACAATGTGACCAAAGTACGATAGCCTCAGTTAGTCGTTTACCTTCCTTTAATAAATAAGCACTTTGAGTAAAAATAACAGGTTTACGGTTGTGCACTATCTGAAGACCTTATTCCATATCAGATGCGAAGGACGTCTCATTTTATGTAGGGAGGGCACTTCAGGCTACAGGGCCGATCACTCCTCAGCCAGTGCGCGTGGGAAAAGAAACAGCTCCCAAGAATCCTGGCTGAGGAGGATCCAACTCCAGGCCAAAGAAGTCACCCGCCCTGCCTTGTGTCACTTCCTATCCCTTTAAGCCAGAGGTGTCAAACTCATTTGCTACGAGGGCCAGATCTGACATAAATGTCATTTTCGTGGGCCGGGCCATGCATGCCACAAAACGTAATACCAGGTACCGGAGATATAAACTGTATAAAGGACAGCAGCTGGTAATCCTCACTGCAAGGTGGGCTGGGAGGGGGGTCCAAAGGAAAACCCACATGGGCAGACTAGAGAGCCAGTGGTACAGCACTGGGCAGATGCTCCCACGCTGCCTGACTGCTGCAGACGAGGTTGTTCTGCCATGCTGAAGCCACAGAGTTGCTCCGCGCACTCCCCCAAGCAGTCTCCTGTTCCTTCCCTTGCACTAGTTGCTCATGGGCCGCATAAGAATCCTAGATGGGCCAGTTCCGGCCCCCGGGCCTTATGTTTGACACCCCTGCTTCAAGCACCTAGTTTACTTAACAGTCATTGCAGCTAGATAATTATTTTTTTATGGATAGCTTAAGAGGGTGGGGCCTGGGGATCCCCTGGACTTACAGCTCATCTCCAGACTACAGGGATCAGATCCCCTGGAGAACATGGATGCTCTGGAGGGTGGACTCTGGCATCGCAGGACACTGAGAAGAAAAGGAGAAAGAGGAGGAGGAGGAGGAGCTAGAATTTATACCCCGCTCTTCAGTACCTGAAGGAGTCTCAGAGTGGCTTACAATGTCCTTTCCGTTCCCCTCCCCAAAACAGACACCCTGTGAGGTAGGTGGGGCTGAGAGAGCTCTTTCAAGGACTGCTCTTGAGAGAACAGCTCTGAGAGAACTTGTGACTGACCCAAGGTCATCCAGCAGCTGCAAGTGGAGGTGTGGGGAATCAAACCCGGTTCTCCCAAATTAGAGTCCACACTCCTAACCACTACA
>NW_015176498.1:192712-207317 GCF_001447785.1 Gekko japonicus | reverse complement strand
GGGGGGGGGGGGGGGGGGCTGGCAGCCCTATAACTTAAGCATGGCAAGGCCCTTAATTGTCTTGAAAACCCACCCTGAGCCAGGAAACCTTGGTCAGATCACAGACCCCATTGAATCGTTTCAAATCCAGAGTTTTCCTGTTTTGAAAAAACAAAAAACAATCATGGCCCTGCGGGACCTTTCACAGTTCCGCAGGGCCATGAAAACAGAGCTTTTTAGGCAAGCGTTCCGTTAGGAGCGGCGTCTTACCAGCAGCGCCCTGAGTGAATTCAGACCCAGCATGACCGAGCGCAGTGGCACCGCTGAATGTGTCCTTAAACTGCACTTTATTTCTATCGCCATCGAAGTGATGTTTTAAATTGATTTGTCTGTGTTTTAAATGATTTACTGTATTTTATCATCTGTAAAATGTATACTGTTCATCAGTCTTGTGGAAGCCGTCCTGAGCCCGCCTCGGCGGGGAGGGCGGGGTAAAAGTCAAAGTAATAAATAAATAAATAAATAAATAAACAACACACTTTCGTGGCACATATTTAGAAATCTGTGGGGGGTTTTAAAGAAAAAAATCTAGGTTAGGTGGACCTGTCTTGTGGGGGAGGGAGATATTGCACCAGTAGCCTAACCCTACCTACTGTTCTGCGCACGCGGAAAGTCTCGCGTTCAGTCCCTGGCATCTCCACTGCAAGATTATCTCAAGCAGCATGGCTGGCAAAGGCCACTGCCCGGCCTCCATCTTGCAGAGCCTATGTGGCGATGACTCATGCACCCCAAGTGGCTGTAATGGCACAGAAGCCCCAGCTGCCCAGAGGGTGATCTCTCCCGGGAAGGAAACATCAAAGCCCTGTCGACTCACGGAGCAAACAGGTAGCGAAGCCACCTAATTCAAAGCGTACCTGGTAACTAAACACCCGTTCGTCACCTGAAGCAATCGGCACATGATAAAGCATGAATCAATCAAAGCTGTAATAGTAAACAGGGCTTTTCTTTTCACTGTGTGAAAATCAGAGCTCCTTTCTCTACCACAAAACTGAACACTTTGTCATCCCTTGGTCAGGATCAGTGTTCCCTCTAAGCTGAGTTAGTGTGAGCTAGCTCACAGTTTTTCAGCCTCCGGCTCACACATTTTTGTCTTAGCTCAGGAAGGGATGGCTCCAGAGCAAACTAATTTATGCAGCACCCAAATCGCTTTAATGCCAGAAGCTCACAAAGTAGAAGTTTTGCTCACAAGACTCCACAGCTTAGAGGGAGCATTGGTCAGGATACACCGTTTCCCCAAGATCCAGATTTAAAACAAAAACCAATATTAAGCAGAAGCTAGCATGCAGCTCTCTGCCTTCTCCCCCCAGGATCCTAATCTTCAGTAACTTCTTTCATATGCAGGGTCACATCAAACAGATGGGGGGGGGGTTTGTCTTAGAGCTGTTTGACTTCTCTTCTCTCCCTCCCCCCATAGATCATGAGACTTTTTAAAATCATTGTACACCGCCCTGAGCCCTGTTCTTTACAGGGGAGGGTGGTCTAGAAATTTACTTAAATAAATAAATGTGTTTGGGACTATAGGGTGGGGGGACAGCAGACATCACTGACCCCTGGACCTCGTCTTGCTTCACTGGCCTGTATCCTACAACTCCACTAAGCAAAATCTGAACACTTCCTCCAACCTTAGTGGCCCCTTCTGCCAACAGAAATGCCACTTCATTTGTAGCACTTTCACACATATGCTGAATAATGCACTTTCAATCCAATTTCAATGCACTTTAGTGATCCTTTGCAAGTGGGTTTTGCCATTCCACACAGTAAAATCCAGTTGTAAAGTGCATGGGAAGTGGATGAAAAGTGCATTATTCACCGTGTGTGAAAGTCTTCTTGGAGAAAGGCTCCTGTGGTTGGAGGAAATTATTCCAGCCTATAGTGGTCTACCACCCACCGAACTCACAAACTGCTCTTCCTGGCTACGAGATCTAGAAACTCACCAAGCGAAGCAAGATCATAAAAAGTGATTTCGTTACCTTGGCAAAACCACGAGCATATTAGCTTGGGAAGCTGAGGATTGCAGTATGATGCACCCTTCCATGCTGATTTATAGATGGTCCAAATGTTACCAGCGAAGGACACCTGAAGTCCGCATTTGTGAGTTCTGACCTTTGGTAATGCTGCTCTTCATTCTGAAGACACAAACATGGTCTCAATAATTGGCAACCATGGCGGTGTTCTTCAATTATCCTGCTTTTGTTGACAGGAATGGATTGTTTCCCACTGACCTGAATACCTGCTGGACAAAGCTCTCAGTTTGGAAACAAAATAATGGATTGTACATTCTGCACAAGTACAGTCTGCCTTTGAGAAAGACATTTACACTTCCCAGATCCACAGAGAACTGAAATTTGATATGCAGACGCATGCAGTTCAAGGTACCCTAGCTCTAACAGGACAGTGTGGTCAATGCGTCTGGCAATGACTGGGGTAACTTCTGCCGCCCCTCTGCTGTGCGTTTGCAGATCGGGTTCCAAAAGAGCATTTGAAGGGGAAGCTCATATATTCAAGGGTCATATTTTCACTCTACCACGTGTAATATCCTGGAAATGCAATCCATGTGGAAACAGGGGAAGGGGCTAGCAGGTGTGACCACGGTTAGCTCCCCCCCCCCATGTACCCAAATGAGTAGCTCACAGCTAATGATTTCTAATAGTGTACAAGTATGGGACAGTTTTCCCTCTCCCCCTCTGAAACCCTGGACACAAAATATGCCTCATAAAAGCAACACAGGCAAGCCAAGTCACAGATGGGTCACAAGAAGAAATGCTTCAGCAACTGGTGTTTCACCTCATCAGGGCCGGCCCGTTATTGTTACATTTTAGACTGTCGCCTAGGGCGACAGCTCGACAAGGGCACCATTCTGACCGGCCTCGTTCCCCTCCTCGCCCTGCACAGGAAGCCTCCCTTGCCGGCTTCTTGCTCCATCCCTGGCATGAGACTCCCCTCTTTGCAGCCCCACGGACAGAAAGAGAAGGAGGTGGGGGGGGGACAGGTGTGGGGAACAGCCTGGGATGACGGGAAAGTGCCACTTGCCCCCTGCCGCCCTCGCAGTCTCTTTGGAACTCCTTTTGCAGCCTGGCACTGGCCCCCTCCCCCTCCCCTCAAGCAATCCCGCCCCCCCTGGGCAGAATTTATCCTCGCCTAGTGGGTGAAAAAACTTGGGGCCGTCACTGCAGCTCATGTCCCACTCACAGGTTACAATCAGGAAGTCAATTGTTTAGTGGGCAGTTCAGGTTACCTGTAAGCAGCTCCAGTCTGTTCAGCAACTTGCTTTCCACACTGACACATGGCATATGCACCCCTTCACCCACTGCCACGTCCTTGCTTTGCACCAATCATTTAAATGAAGAATGAACAAAAAAGCCAAACACATAAGAATGAACACTGTGTTTGTTTGTTTGTTTGTTTGCTCAAGTCTTACCTTTTGGTGTTCCTCCATGTCTGTTTGACCCATGTTAATGAATGCCAGTGTCTGGATCTGCAGCATTTATATTGAGAGCCAGTTTGGTGTGGTGGTTATATCAAGTGCTAGTTTGGTGTACTGGTTAAGAGCGTGGACTCTAATCTGGGAGAGCTGGGTTTGATTCCACACTCTTCCACGTGCAGCTGCTGGGTGACCTTGGGTCAGTCACAAGTTCTCTCAGAGCTGTTCCTTGAAAAAGCTCTCTCCGCCCCACGTGCCACACAGGGTGTCTGTTTTAGGGAGGGGAAAGGAAAGGAGATTATAAACCGCTCTGAGACTCTGAGTGATGGGCGGGGTATAAATCCAACTCTTCTTCTTCCCCACTCCTCCACTTCTCGTGAGAGCTCTCTCAGCCCCACCAACCTCACAGGTGTCTGTTGTGGGGAGGGGAAGGGAAAGGAGATTGTAAACCGCTCAAAGACGTCTTTGAATAGTAAAGGGTGGGGTATAAATCCAATCTGCAAGTGGAGGAGTGGGGAATCAAACCTGATTCTCCCAGATTAGAGTCCGTGCTCCTAGCCACTACACCAAACTGGACTGGGGGAGATTGCAGTGGCAGCCAGGAAGACGTTAAAAAAAAAAAGAGGGATAAAGGCACACATGGATGAGACCAGACACTATTTAAAAATCCTTGTATGACAGCACGGAGGGATGTCCAGTGGCAACTAGGACTATGCTTGCAGATTTCCCCCCCTTCTAGCTCTCTGTCTGTTCTTAGGTTCTTACAGAGGGCTAGAAGATACACACTAATTTCATTGGCTGAATTGATGACAACCTCAGGCAATTCCCTGAAAAGGACTTTCAGTCTGTGGCTACAATATGGAATGCTAGCATTTGAGCCAAAAGGGGGTCTAATTAAAGAAGAAAAAAATATGAGGCAAAACAAGAGATGGACCGCTATAATGTTGCTGTTGGTTGTTGGCTACAATATGGAATGCTAGCATTTGAGTCAAAAGGGGGTCTAATTAAAGAAGAAAAAGATATGAGGCAAAACAAGAGATGCACCACTTTAATGTTGCCGCTGGTTGAGCGTTTGTGTGCTTGTACTGACTTGGATTCCACATAAAATTTCTGCTAACAGATGGGATTTTGGTATGTGGAACAGGACTTCCCCACCTTCTGCATCCTGAAATTCTACTCAAAATGCGACTCCTAGGGGACAGGGTATCCTCAGAAACAGCCATTAGAGGGATGTTGGAGATGTACAGTGGAAGGGAAGGGAATGGCAAAAACCGTCCCACCTTCCGTTAGCAGAAATTTAATTCAGGACCCAGGTCTATGTTTTGCATGACTCAGAGAGTGGTGTTGTTTTTTAAGACCCATATAGATTGCCTTACATATCTCATTGGCATATAGATGATGGATCTAGAAGCAAAAAGCTATTAAGGAAGCATACACCATGCAGACATATTACCCTTCTGTGCCCTTAAAATCCAAGCTAAACTCAGGCTTATAATCAAGGAGACCCAAAAGACTCAGGGCTTTTCCACCTGCTCGATTTACTCCTGTTTTTCTTGGCCTTGGAATTGGTGGGGCATAATTCTTCTGCACATCTTTCCCCGGCTGCATTTTCACAGTTGTGGAGTCAGTTTATTTTCTTCAACACATGCTTTAAATAATCAAGGTTTTCAAGGGAGGGTGCTAGCATCATCAGTAGCATGATGGTGGTATCACAGCACCACTCTTTTTATCTTCTGCACATGCTAACATTGATATATCGATATCATGGCTGCATTTTTTAAAAAGCGCTAAATTGTTGAGGTATCGCTATACCGTTGTAATTATAGGTTAAGTGGGTTCTCTGAATTCCCAGCTTTCTTTTTTTTTTAAAGTAAGTCTCTAGTCCCTCACCTTACAGAGCTAGAAGGAAAAAGGCATATCTCTGCAAGGGAAGAGGCTACAGCCTTACTTTTAAAAAATGAAATCTGGGAATCCAGAGATCCTGCTTAACCCTTCATTACAATGGTATAGTGATATATCAATATTTTAGTGCTTATTTTTTTTAAAAAAACCAAAACCACTTGAAAAGTACGCAGATAGTCAAGTGATTTCAGCAAGCGTACTTTATTAGTGAAGAACAAGACAACTTTAGCCGGCTCGCAGGCCGGCTTATATCCCCCGTGAAACCACCACCCAGAACACCCACCCACATCCCAATAGGTATTTACAGTGGCCAAGAGTCCCATAGGCTCTCGGCTGGGAACCTAGCCCTCGGATAGGTGTGGGCTAGGATCCACTTTGTCCTTTGTTATGTGGAGCGAAGCTCGACGTTAGCACTTGACCGCGTGGAGCCCAAGCCGGCCACGCGGTCAGACTGGATACACTACACCACTCATCTTCGAGGGGGAGAAGAGGAAGTGGTTTGATGACGACGACAGTCCAGTCATTGAAAAGTGGGCTGGCGGTGGGTGGGACAAAGAAAAAAGACAGAAACATTATGCACAGCGGGAAAAGGTGAGTCAAAACCAGCTTCCAGAAAAAGATCAGGGTAAAAGTGATCTCAAAAGAGCTAGGAAAATCAAACGGGGGGCAAGGGGAGAAGGAAAACTAAAGGCACAAAAATGCATGTAGAAACCATGGGATAAACCAAAGCAGTATGGGGCCAGAACCAACAACAACAAAAACCCATGCGGACAAGCCCACGGTCTCCTGGTATCTGTGCCCCTGCTAATCATGCTGAACACTGGATTGTGTTTCCAAGCATTAAGACTTGGGGGGGGGGCATATTTCACTCTTACACTTAGAAAGAAGCATATATTTTCCCTATCAGCTCCTAGAACAGTGAGCAGGTACCCTCCCCTCCTTGCAACGGATGTCGAGCTTTGTTCTCCCCTCCACGGTCTCCTGGTATCTGTGCCCCTGCTAATCATGCTGAACACTGGATTGTGTTTCCAAGCATTAAGACTTGGGGGGGGGGCATATTTCACTCTTACACTTAGAAAGAAGCATATATTTTCCCTATCAGCTCCTAGAACAGTGAGCAGGTACCCTCTCCTCCTTGCAACTGATGTCGAGCTTTATTCTCCCCTCCAGATAGGGTTGCCAACTTTGAGGTGGGGCCTGGAGACCTTAGAGAATTACAAGTGATCTCCAGACGATGGGGAGCAGCTTCTCTGGAGAAAGTGGGTGTCTTCAGAGGGTGGTCTTTATGGCATGATACCCTGCTGAGGTCCCCCCCCCTCCCCAAACCCTGCCCTCTCCAGGCAAGTCTCCAGGAATTTCCCAACCCAGACTTGGCAGCATTACCACCAGGTGCCCCATCCTAGCCTTTGCTCCGTCAGTCAAGGGCCTAAAGATGGGAGTGCACTTCCTGGGCAACGGGGAGGTTTCTGGGATCCCCTCACATCTGGTCAGTTGTAGTCCTGCTGGATTCTTCTTTCAAGATGATATCAAACCCCCTCACCCCCTTATAGTAGCAGAGAGAAGAGGGATAAATGGGGGGAAGGAGCCTCCCTTCTCAGGTTGGCAGAAAACGATGTCTGAATCTTGAAGGCTTAATTCTTGAATCTTGAAGGTTTACTTCCTGAAGGCTCTTTCAACCCAACCCGGGGCACATGATGTGGTGTGTGTGTGTTAAGTATAACTTCTCTAGATGAGTACCAGATCTTTTCATTTGCAAAGAACCTGGAAGTTTGGAATGCCTGCAATGTTCCCTCTAAGCTGTGGGTTCCTGTGAGCAGAAATTCTACTTTGTGAGCTACTGGCATTAAAGTTGCGAGCAGGTAGTTTGGCTGCTGCATAAAATTAGTTTGCTCTGGACCCATCTTTCCTGAGCTAAGACAAAAATGTGTGAGCTGGAGGCTAAAAAACTGTGAGCTAGCTCACACTAACTCATCTTAGAGGGAACACTGAATGCCTGTATACTCTCTTTTCCAGTTGTATAACACCGATTTCATTTTTCTAGCATTATAACTAGCACGGGCATCACGAACATGTTTTGTAGCTAGAAGAGATCATCTGTTACCCGTTTAATTGACACTTTATATAAGTGCTGTTATTTCTCTCAACAGCAAACGCACAGGCAAAATAAAACTATAAAAGCACATTCTTTTCCATGTGGATTTATGAGCTGTGCTGAAACAGGCACCCTCAGAGGAAGAGTGCAAAAGTGGTGGTGGTTCATTTCTCTAGGCTGGGTTACTCCCAGCAAAATCCAGTGCAAATCATGAAAATGCTGATAAACAGGAGACTTGACTTTATCTCTTGGGAGAAACTGATCACAAAATTTAATTTAAAAAAAAATCAAGACAAAATTAAACCTCCTTGGTCCTTTCCGCACTTGGAACTCATCCCCGGTTTTATCAGAGTTTGACTCGCAACACAATATCTTGCATTAATCCCTGGTTATAACAGCATCCGTTACAACCACACCCATTACCACACCCGCACTCGTGATAGGCTATATACAAGGTTTACAATCCTATAGGTTCTCTGTAGAATCCCTACTCGCCGGTTGGTGGGTTTTAGGATCCTAGGACTCTATTGTCCCTGGTATCAAAGCTTCGCTAGTTTGTCGGGCCACGTGGCGGCCCGACCGTGTGCGCGATTCAGCCAGTACACAACAGCAACCAAACTGAAAAGAGAAATATACATGTGTGCGCAACTTTTCTTTTTTATTCCAAGAACGAAATGTTTAAAACAGGCTTACACACACAACTCAATAATTTTGCACTACAACAACATTAATCAGGGCTACATTTTGTTTTGCACTTGCTGTCTGAAGTAAAAATCAGACCAGACCAGTGTATTTGTGACCTAGCAAGCTGAACTCAGCCTGCCAGGCATTTATTGTAGCCTGCCAAACGCTACCAGTCATGTTTCCCCAGTACCAGCCAAGAAGGAAACAGGTAATATGTCAAGCACTCATTGGGACGCCATACATGGCCACCTTCAGCTGGGTGGATCACCAACTAGGCAAGCCTGGCAGACCTTTAGGGATGATCGACTAGATCCAGAATATGTGGGTCTTGCTATAATAAGGAGTGATTCATACAAGCTAGGATTGCAGTGACTTGGTTTATGGACCTCTGTGACAGCACTATCAGGCTGGGTCTGCAGCTACAAGGATAAAATGCAGTACCAAAGCCTCAGTCCGATCCTAAGAGTGACTGTTAAAGAAAATGCTAGGTTATAATTAGATTTTTTTAAAAAAATCTGCTCCTATGAAATCAATGTAAGCCAGGGCTTTAAAAAAGAGAGGGAGGTTCCAGAATTCTCAAGAGGGATATGAAGTTTTCAATCTGTATACTGAAAACTCATGAACTTTTAAACAGGAGGTTCCAGAATTCTCAAGAGGGATATGAAGTTTTCAATCTGTATACTGAAAACTCATGAACTTTTAAACATTAAAAAAAACCTGTCAAAGAGGTTCCAGAACTCTGTTCTGGCGCATTCCCCCAGGAAAAAGCCCTGATGCAAACTAAGGAAGTTCTGCTACATGTAAAGGTAGTTCGTGCCATCTTTATTTCTGCCCCAGGCCCTGGCCGCACAGCCACTCCCCTGATTTATATTCTGAGGCTCATTCATTACCGCATTTAAAATTCCAGGCTCCGCTTCCTGAGGAACATCAGCTGCCCAGTTCCATTCTGAGTGATACGGCCGCCACCGCAGGGTCAGGGCCCCTGGGCTTATCCAAAGAGACGTGGCTTCGCAGATAATTTTTAAAAACCTAAATATGAAGCGAACTAAATTGCCCATCCTGCCTCTCCAGGCTGAAGGACGGAGCAAAACCAGAGGATGAGTGGGAGAGAAGAGATACTGCTGAACAATTGGGGCAGGGCATGGTTGTGTCAGAGGCCAAAGCTGTTAAACACAATCCGCATTCTGTGAAAACAGACACCAGCTAATAAAGCAACAGCTCCATTTAATACAAATCAATGTTCAATAGTTGCTTGGGGAAAAAAAACTTCCACGAATGGCTGCCAGCATTTAAAAAAGCGTTTAAAACTGTATGGTCTCGTAATCTTCGATAACTAGGCTGCATTCCATATATGACAGATCCATTTTCGCAGATACACTTCAGAAGAGCACCATTTCATAGCTATCATAATTCTTGCGGCTGTTAACGGGCGACATATTAGATTATGCTGATACTGAGCAGTTTTAGCTGTATATGCCAGTAACTTACAGAGGGACTCAAATGGAAGATACACCTTGGTAACTAATAGGCAATCCTGATGCCAGCATAGGGGTTAGTCACCATCCTGAACCGTTTCAAGGCAGAGCTTCGGTATGGGCTGTTCATCAGGTATATTACTTCCAAAAAATGTGGACTTCAGAGAATGCAACCGCATAGTTACAGTCCGCATCCAGTTTATTACATCTCCAGCGTGTAATTTGACAATGATGTATCTTACCCAGTTTAGAAGAGGGAAAGTACCAACAATACAACCTAACACATTTATAACACATTTTCTTTGAAACCAATGAAAGGAAATGCTGACAGTCCGTTTACAAAGATATAATACTAGACATTTCGGAAGGATTTCTCCATTAATCATTTTTTCCCATCTGGCTTTGAAATTATTCCTTTTATTATCCTCCAAACTAACCCATTGCTAAAAATTTTCTTTAAAAAACATATTAAAACTGCTTTCCCTATTCTAGCCCTTTCCTTTGGTAACACTGACTGGGAAATAATCAGAACTCTAAGTGGGATCTGAAGATGGAAAAATAAGACAAATGAAGTGACCAAAGCAGGAAATAGTGTAATAATGGGCCATTTCGAAGACAACTTGGGGAGATGGAACATGATCGATCCTGCGCCTGGTTAATGTGGAAGTATCGGTGAGCTAAAACAAGACTTGTTTGCAAAACAGAGTGTCTATAACTTCAGCCTGAATCTTTCTTTACAGTGTAAGATCTCAGTATTGGTCCGCTTTTTGATAAGGATGCTCCCAAGAATGGAATCAAGATTTCTAAGCCTTGCTGAGCTTCTAGTATGCTTTTAACAGCCTCTATTTTCTTTTTCTTTAAAAATACAAACAGGCTTATTGTTGTGCCAGATTTTCTACCCATGTATCACTTTCTGCTGTTCATTTACACTACACAGACTCTGATTAGGATAGTGGTGAAGAAGACCTTTCTTAAGGCTCAGATTTGGAAAGAAGCTCAGGGATAAGATTTCAAATAGGCGTCTGTGTAGTTTCAGTAAATTCTTAAAAGCAGCCTTTTGCTTTTATTAAGTTAACATTATATAACCCCACCCCTTTTTTTACGCTAGTGAATATATCTCAGATTGGAAACGGTGTAATTATAGCTACAAAATACTGCCTCCATAATAGCCACTCAGACTCCCCACATCATTCACATATCTAGCATGAGATAGTGACAATTGTGTCTGCTATAGAGATACCAGACAGATGTTATCAACATGAGAGGCCTAAAATTCAGAGATACCTTCTCTTGTTACACCTGGCTGAAGAGAGGGAGGAAAGGAGAGAGAGCTTTCCAAGGACAAAAGGGAAACAAGGCCAGACTACCTCAATTCTATAGTGCTTGGTAACTGGCCAGTGGCCCAAACTTTAGGAACTTCTTGAAATAGGCTAATGTTCAGGATTAGATTAATTAAAGGGCATATGAGGACAGGGGGCGAAATCAACCCAGTATTGCAGCTGACTACCCTTCATTCTTTGGGGAGAAAAACTGATATCAGATTTCGTAACACGGTGTGAAAACAGAAAGCAGGTGTGAAAACAGAAAGCAGGTAGAACAATCTTAATCCAAGCCCGTGATTTTGCTTCCTGCCTGACCCCCATTGAAATTAAGGTAAGGTGAGCCACAACCATATTTGGTGGGTCATTCTCACAATTTCAAGCATCAGGCTGCCCGTTTTCAAAAACCGGGGTTGCCAACCTCCAGGTGGGGCCTGGAGATCTCCTGGTATCACATCTGATTTCCAGCCTTACACAGATCAGCTCCCCTGGAGAAAATGGCAGGTTTGGCAAGTGGACACTGTGGTATCATCCCTGCTAAGTTCCCTCCCCTTTTGAAACTCCACCCCCCCCAGGCCCCACAGCCCAAAATCTCCAGGTATTTTTCAGGCCAGTGTTGGCAACCCTATTCAAAATGGCTGCTTCCTCTAATAGCTCACTCTATCACACAGGCACGACAGTCCTGTCTGAAATGCAAGGAGATGGATTCCAGTAAGGACTGCCGTAATTTGCTGTTGTTGGATTCTGGTAGTATTTCCACTGGAGTAGTTGGTTTGATGTCCAGTTTTACTGTAAGAGTCTCCCAAACCAGAAGAACTGCAAACAGACCACTCAATCTTGTGTCCCCCCCACCTTTGCTTAAGATCTTGGGTGATGAAGCAGATAGGAGTATGAGCTCAAACGTCCCTGCTTCAAATGTGAATTTAGCCACAAACTTTTTGAATTCGCATTGAATTCAGAGGGACAGTTCTGGGTTACATTTGATCGTAAGGTACCTTAGGTAGGCCCCTAATTCTCTCAGCCTAACACCTGCACCTTACAAAGCCCCCTCGTGTTTGTTGGGGTACAGCACGGGGACTTTGTATCACACTTCAGATGGGAATTCTGTACTTTTCCAGATGTCCACCAGCTCTTTTCTGTTTGTGATAACAGCACACAGGGAGAAGCCCCCCCCCCTCCATTTTTGCATCTATGAACTGCCTCATTTAGCCGCTGTTGGCGCCGTTGTGAAGCGTAAAATGTAGCCACGTAAGCCACAAAAAAGTGGGTCTTTTTTAGAACCTTCACAGGTGGCTGGGATGAGCTCCTTGTGGAACCTGGTCCCCCCCCCCCCGAATTCTCATTACAACAATAAGGAGGAGGCACTGAAGCTCAAATACTTTGGCCACCAAATGAGAAGGGAGCACTCACTGGAGAAGACCCTGATGCTGGGAAAGATTGAAGGTCAAAGAAGGCGGGGACGGCAAAGGATGAGATGGTTAGACAGTGTCATAGATGCAACTAACATGAAATTGAGCCAACTTCAGAGGACGGCGGAAGACAGGAGGGCCTGGCGTGATCTGGTCCATGGGGTCACGAAGAGTCGGACTCGACTGTGCGACTGAACAACAACCAAGAAAACAGTTGGCACATGGGTCAGTACAGGGAAAGGCATTCTTTGAGATATGCCAAGATAGATCAAGATGGGTAGCTATGTTAGTCTGTCTGCAGCAGTGGAAAAGAGCAAGAGTCCAGTAGCACCTTAAAGACTAACAAAATTTGTGGCAGGGAATGAGCTTTCATGAGTCACTGCTCACTTCTTTCAGATATGGGAGTACCAAGTCATGGGGCTTTCAAGCCAGGGCCTTTAAAACTGGTGCAATATCCACCACGTGGTTAAATCCAGTAAGAAGGCAATCACCACTTTCTGTACTATTTGAATCTCCCACATTGTCTTTGTGGGTAGCCCCACACAAGGTGGGGTGCAATTGTCCTGACTACAACTAACAGAACCATGGATCACTGTGGCCGGTCAGCAAAAACTAGAAAGGAGGACAATTTGATCTAAAATCAAGTGGAAATGAATGAAAGACACCAGAAATAGCTCCAACCTGCTTTTCAGTCAGTTAAAGTAGGAGCCAATTGAACTCCCAGACTCCGCACATGATCTGTTAATGACAGTATTATTCCATCCTAAGTTGGTAGGTCAGTAGCCTCTAGAGCATCAGCTCTCCCAACTAATCACACCTCCATCTTACCTGAATTATATTCAGCTTGTTCGCCTTCAACCATTTGAGCACAGATATTATGGGCCCCATTTCCAGGCACTGTTTCAGGACTGAGACAGCTGCTTCTGGAGGCTTGGTATCCAAACTCCAATGCTCCACATGATGTCATTAAGTGGCACATCATAAATATTTGAAAAATATCTGTGAGAGCATTGAGGGACTCCGGGTCTTGTACTGATGATTTAGCATCCCCAATGAAATCTCTTTATATCCTTTAAGAGAGAACAATCAAAATATGGTCTTTGAAAGTTCACTTCAAAGGGAGAATGAAAGGGAGAATGAAAGATCCACAGGGTGCAACGCTGCAGACAAATCGAGAGGGATCAATAACAAGGCATTATCTCGATCTATTTCTAAACCGGTTGCATCCACCCATGCTGATTTGGTCTCCAAGCCTGGCCTGATGACTGACAAGAAATGGGTCTAGGGCTTCGTCCTTGTTGCCAGGTACTAGCAACAAGTTTTGTTATATCTCATATTTTGGGTGTTTTTATCATTCATTTTATTATTCTGGTCATGGACTGTAATAAAAGATTTTTTTTTTTAATTGGTCTAGGGCTAATGTATCAGCCTCAGAAGCCTGAAGTTGTTGCAGTGATTTCAGATATCATTGTGAATCTCTTTGAACCTCTGAGATACAAGATTGGATTCAGTGACCAGCAGAGGCAAGGATGCAGATCTTCCCCATGCCTCCCTTTCCCTGCAGCCCTTTCCAGTCCAGGGAAAGTTTATTCCCAGGTCACGGGATTCACGTGGACTAACAGCTATGTGAGCTGTGCGAGGCTGCAGTGGGAATTGGGATGGGGGCAAAGTCATCCTTCATCTTCCAGCCATGGACCTGCACTGAAGATGCAGAAAGGATGAGTTTGTCTCCTTTCCCCTCCCCAGTGTAGCTTCCTGACTTGGACAGCTGTTAGTTCATGCAGGTCCCTGCTACCACGACCTAGGGAAGAAACTTTCCAGGGGTCAGAAAGTTATAGATCCCTGGATCCAACCGACACAGACATCTTGGCTTTAACTTGTTATTTTCATTACATTACATTACATTACATATTTGATTTACATACCGCTCCTTCCCAAGGGCTCGGAGCAGTTTACAGAGACATTTTATAACCTAGCTAGGGCCACAATTCAAAGGGGGGAGGTGAATACCTACCAGGCACCCAAGCAGTGGGGTTCTTCTCTTTATGTAGTTCTTTTTACGGCTCTTTATTTCGCAGTGGGATCTTTCTACCTCAGCGACGGTGTCTCAGCGAAGATCTTCCCTCCGCAGCGACCTCTTCTGGAGTGGCTCCCAACGGACGCAACTACGCGACGGCTGCAGCGCTGGCCTCCGTCCTTATTGGCTCCGACCACGCCTACGTCGTCTGCCGCTGCGCTCCCTTGGACCAATCTCCACCTGGGCC